>NC_084594.1:4936696-4938519 GCF_033807715.1 Cololabis saira
TTCCTTCCTTCCTCCCTTCCTTCCTTCTTCTCTCCTTCCTTGACAGCACAATGGTTAAACATCACAGATATTAGATCCTAATTAAAGTGAAAATACTCACCAGATGAATTCTGAATCCTTCTGAATGTGATGGATTGTTTGCATAAAACCCTACAGACACGTGCAAACTAAAAAGCTCAACATGCACAATTATATTACTGTGCAAATGAGATTTTATCCCCAAAGTGTGAGCAGCTGCTGTCGATATCTGAAACTGAGACTTTCATTAATTCATAGGTCTTTGTCTTTTTAACTGTCTCAGAGGAGTTCTACAAAAAAAACTGAGAAATAAAACATTTGAAACAATTTATCAGAGTTTTCAAGTTCAGAGCAGAAGTGTCTACTCTGCAGCCAAGACTATAAAAGTTTACAGTAGCTATAAATGTGTGTGTTTTTGTGTTGGGATGCAATGATAGATAGCGAAGTTCAGGATTGTTCGGTGCAATATGTTCTCGTGTGCACACGGCAGGTAGCGGCCGTCCCCTGCAGAGCTGCATCATCTTCAGGATCTGACACTCCGAGGTTGGATGAGCACCAAAATACAAACACGCACGGCTGTTGTCAGTCGTCTGCGCTGCCATTCCGCTTTGAAAAACTCTCACTTTCTCTCTCCACACCAGCCCCCCTCCCCTTTTTTCTGACTGACTCTACTTCTCTATTATAGCTCCACAAATGAACGAGTTCCTGCATCATTTTTCACTGTTTGTGCTGTCTTTTCAAACTAATCGAATCTATCTACTGTAGAAATTAAATTATAAATAGGAATATTATATATATGGATTTTTGATATATTTTATTTCTAACATAAGCACAAAATAAATAAACAAAACAGCAGAACCATAAATCAATAACATAAAAAGAACAAAAATAATCACTAAATAATAAATGTACCATCGTAAAAAACGAAAATGAATGAATATAATAGCAAGTCATGCTTGAAAAAGGAGTAGGAAGAAGTAAAACACTTATGAACTCAATACTATTGTTTTCAGTTGGACCCTTGTTATTAAATATGAAAGAAATGAAAAAACCCTGTCATAGTTAAAGGAATATTTGCACATCTTCATTACCTACCATAGAATCTTTCTGGATTGACTGATTTATTTCAGTCGTTCCACCATTAACTACACTCATATTAACCTGTGTGGACAGGTGCCTTTGAATAAAACTCACTGGGTTCATGTGAGCCATGGATGGATCCCCTCTAAAACTGGCCTCCCTTTATTTCTATCAAGGGCGAGTTCTTCTGCTGGCGTGGATTCTGAAATGTTGGGCCAACACCCCCCTCCCCTGTGCCAGACACACAAGCCTTTTTTTAACAGCTAAAGTAAATATGGGGATGAAATATGTGAGCAGCACATTCTAAGTCACTTGAACATTGTAGTCAACATTTTTTCCAGATACTTTCCAGCTTTCAAAATGTTCTTATACATAATCTTGACGTGTTGCCAAGTCGTCTTTGGTCCAGTCGTGTTCCTACTGTATAAATATTAAGATATGGAAAAGGTTTTAAAAGGTGGTAAGGGAGGTGGACAGGAAATGGGTGTAGATCAGGGGTCTTCAACCGGGGGTCCACGACCCTAGGGGGTCCGTGGAGGTACGGCAGGGGGTCCTCCAACTTCAAAAGAAACTAGAAAATTTCAGGAAATTTTGATATGGGCATGCCCTACTGCCCATCCGTCCCCTCTCGCTGCTTTGGTTTGGGGCTGTAGTGTTTGTGTTCGGGGCGGTTCTATGTCAGTTTGAGGTGTTTTTACGGTTGTATTGCATTCATTCCTGTGCTC
>NC_084594.1:4939019-4994246 GCF_033807715.1 Cololabis saira
AGCAGCAGTTAAATGCAGCCTTCTGTAAGCTTTAAATATCCACTGGGCTTACATCAAATACATCAAAACACAACAATAAAAAAACACTTTTCTGAACTTATCAATATGACTCTGTCCTTCACAGGATAAGTAACATGGATCACTGCAAAAACTCACAATCTTAACAACAATATTTGTCTTATTTCTAGTTAAAATGTCTCATTTTAGTAAAAAAAAATCTTATTACACTTAAAACAAGACTCATCACTGGAATAAACAACAATTTTTCACGCTGTTTCAAGTAGATTTTTCAATTAAAATAAGTAAGAAAAATCTGCCAGTGGAACAACATTGTTTTTGCTTGTAATAAGAAGATAAATCTTGTCCCACTGGCAGATTTTTCTACGTATTTCAAGTGAAAATTTACTTGAAACAGGTGAAAAATTGTCAAAAAAGTTATTTTTCTGGTGTTATTTTTTCTGGTGATGACTCTAAATGTTGAAATAGCAGTAAAACCACATTCATTGATGAAATGACAAGGAAAAGGGGGGGATGGCAGTTTTACAGGGGGGGGTGATTTTGATCATTTTTATTTCAGGGGGGATGCCATCCCCCCTCATCCCCCCTCAACTCCAGTACTCGTCCCCGGGGTAATCATGCACATGCAGCTGCAGAGAGCGGTTTATAACTTGCACATGTTACTGCTGGGCTTGTTACATAACCGTAGATGCTCGGGGATAATTAAGTGTGTGGAAGCTGCATGTACAGTGTACACACGACGGCAAAAAACAGGCTGTAACTTGGCAGGATCCGAGGGGGGTGTTGTGTGCACGTGGACTTGCAGTTTGAACACAGGACGGGAACATTTGCGGTAAATGTGTATTTTTGACGCCCACCGGCTCCTAAACGCCTCCTCGCACAAACACAGAGAATCTTCCAGGACCGGAGGTTTATGTCGATGCTGCGGTGGAAACTTTGACAAGTACAAGCAATCGTTCATGAGCTTAACCCTTGTGCTGTCTTTGGATCAAGAAAAGGAGGAAGAGAAGAAGGGAGGAAATAAGGAAGGAAGGGGAGAAAAGAAGGAAGGAAGGGAGAAAAGAAGGAAGGAATGAAGGAAGGAAGGAAGGAAGGAAGGAAGGAAGGAAGGAAGGAAAGGAAGAAGGAAGGAAGGAAGGAAGGAAGGAAGGAAGGAAGGAAGGAAGGATGGGAGAGAAGGAAGGGAGGATGGGAGAAAAGGAAGTGAAAAAAGAAGGAAGGGAGGAAGGAAGGAAGGAAAGAAGGAAGGGAAGAGGGAGGGGAAAGAATGAAGGAGAGAAGGTACAAAATAAGGAAGGAGGAATGGGAGGAAAAGGAAGGGAGAAAAGATGGAAGGAGAAGAGAAGGAAGGAAGGAAGGAAGGAAGGAAGGAAGGAAGGAAGGAAGGAAGGAAGGAAGGGAGGAAGGAAGGATGGGAGAGAAGGAAGGGAGGATGGGAGAAAAGGAAGTGAAAAAAGAAGGAAGGGAGGAAGGAAGGAAGGAAAGAAGGAAGGGAAGAGGAGGGGAAGAATGAAGGAGAGAAGGTACAAAATAAGGAAGGGAGAATGGGAGAAAAGGAAGGGAGAAGAAGATGGAAGGAGAAGGAAGGAAGGAAGGAAGGAAGGAAGGAAGGAAGGAAGGAAGGAAGGAAGGAAGGAAGGAAGGAAGGGAGGAAGGGGAGAGGAAGGAAGGAAGGAAGGAGAGAGCAGGAGGAAAGAAGGAAGGAAGGAAGGAAGGAAGGGAGGAAGGAAAGAAGGGAAAAAAGAAGGAAGGAAGGAAGGAAGGGATAAAAGAGGAAGGGAGAAGGAAGGAGAGAGCAGGAGAATTAGGTCATTTTGACCCGAAGACAGTACAAAGGGTTAAAATAGCTTCTCTTCTGTTTTAGTGTCTTGTCATCTGGAGACTATAAACTAATAATAATCTAATCCTGGCCCGCCCCTGATCTCCTGGCCTTCAGGCTCCAGTGCTGCAAAAACAGGAAGGACCGTCATGGAAATCACAGCCCGGGGCTCGGGAACGGCCCTGGTGGAACTCCGTCCAGGAACGGGGATCCACAAACGCAGGTTCCAGCTTTCACACAGAGAAGTGTTCAGAAATGCTCCCGCCTCCTGAGCCAAAGCCCCGATTTTTTAAAAGTGGAAAAACTGTCCTGCGGTCAGACGAAGTGAAACTTGAAAATCTCTCTGGGAAACCACAGAATCTGCATCGTCCAGACTGAAGAGGAGAGGGTTTCTCTGACGGCATCATTGCAGTTGGAAACGACAAACAAAAACAGCCCAGGGTTCCGTCTGCTCAGCGTCTCCTTCACACTTTAGTGCTCCTTCAATTGCTGGAAGGACTGAAACTGAAACTGCTGCTTCACAAGTGTCAAAACAGAGGATTAACCCTTGTACTGTCTTTGGGTAAAAATGACCTAATTCTCCTGTTCCTTCTTTCCTCCTGCTCTCTCCTTCCTTCCTTCCTTCCTTCCTTCCTTCCTTCCTTCCTTCCTTCCTTCCTTCCTTCCTTCCTTCCTTCCTTCCTTCCTTCCTTCCTTCCTTCCTTCCTTCCTTCCTCATGCTCACTCCTTCCTTCTCCCTTCCTCTTTTCTCCCTTCCTTCCTTCCTTCCTTCCTTCCTTCCTTCCTTCCTTCCTTCCTTCCTTCCTTCCTTCCTTCCTTCCTTCCTTCCTTCCTTCCTTTTTTCCTCCTGCTCTCTCCTTCCCTTCTTCCCTTCCTTCCTTCCTTCCTTCCTTCCTTCCTTCCTTCCTTCCTTCCTTCCTTCCTTCCTTCCTTCCTTCCTTCCTTCCTTCCTTCCTCATGCTCACTCCTTCCTTCTCCCTTCCTCTTTTCTCCCTTCCTTCCTTCCTTCCTTCCTTCCTTCCTTCCTTCCTTCCTTCCTTCCTTCCTTCCTTCCTTCCTTCCTTCCTTCCTTCCTTCCTTCCTTCCTTCCTTCCTTCCTTCCTTCCTTCTTTCCTCTTCCCTTCCTTGCTTCCTCCCTTCCTTCTTTCCTCCCTTCCTTCTTTTCTCCCCTCCTTTTCTTTTCTCCTTGTTGTCAAGCTGCTACTTTTTCATAGGTTTTTCAACCATGCAGTTTATACAAAGGTGAAGGTTTTCTGTGGATTTTTAATCCACCGCTCGGGGCGCTCTAACCCGGAATTAGAATCAAAACTAAGACAAAATAAATGCAAAGAAGGATATGCTACTTCTTCTTTAGCAGATAGAAGTAGGTAGGAAGCAGATTTCAAACAGATAAATAGATAAATAAATACCGGTTATTTTCTCTTGGTTCTGTCCCGTTTTAATCAGCAAAGTTGCTGCCGTGTTACAAAGGACACCGTTAGGAAAGGATCTATTTAGGTACAAACATGTACATCATTTACAGTTCAAAATCCTTCTGTACATGTAGTCTATTTGCCAGCCTATTTGCCAGCAGATTGTAACCATCGGATTCCTTTCCTCCCAAAACATACATTTGGACACCAGAATCGAGTCAAAACCAGCATTAGACCTAAAGATAATCGAAATGTAGATTTCAAACAACGGCCATTTTGAAATCCAATATGGTGGCTCATTGGTACAAAATATGCGATGCAGATTGTTTCCATTAGATTTCTTGCCCCCCAAAAACATACATTTAGACACAAGAATCGAGTCAATAGCAGCATTAGACCCAAAGATAATTGAAAATATAGATTTCAGATGACGGCCATTTTGAATTCCAATATGGCGGACATGAAGGGAGAATTCCGAGTGGCTCAATATCTGAAAATGTTTGCCACATATCAATGTACATTTGTGCCAAATTTTATGCTTGTATCACCAAATGCACAATCCTTTCGAAATTTTGAGCTAAACCGCCCCACTAATAGAGGCCCTATTGTGAACCCGGAAATGTTGAGTACCCCCAAAGTTTTATGTTAGAAATGTACAGTATAGATCCCCAGCATTTAGAAACTGCCAGATGCTAACTTGCATATGTTGGGCAATTAGCATAATTAGCAACAATTAGCATACTCACATACAGTATATGGACAATATTTCAGCAATTGCTTGGCCAATTTGGACAATATTGGAGTGGTTTTGGGGGCTATTGATCCATTGATCCATTTCTGACATTTTCAGAATTCAAAATGGCCGTTTCAACCAGAAGGTGGCCATATTTCAACTCAACACTTTCAATTTCAACTCCCGATTTTGATGAATTTTAGTCGATTTTGAAGTTATTGATGTGCTTAATACATTGGACTTACATTTCAGAATCCAGAGAGCTAACCCTAACCCTAACCCTAACCCTCTAAATGTGATGAGCGATAGGATGACTGGGCTAGGGTAGTGGAGCTACGGGGTGAATGGCGTCCTGGACCTGCCTGCAGCTGATGCCCAGTATCACACCAAGTGCTACAATGATTTTAGGAAGGTGGCCTATTGACTCAAGTGCAAGTGTTAGTTATAAACCAGTTGATAGCTGCTTAGCTGCTGTCATTGACCACATGAATGCAAACAAGTCGGTGACCTGGACTGTGTCAGAGTTACACGATGTAAATGAAGCTAATTCGGGGGACCTCTGCAGGAAGCAGATGCTATCCAACTTGTGTGATTATTATGGTGACACTGTAGTTGTACTGAGGGTTGAAGGGTGCCTGACTATTGTTGGCTTTAGACAGTGCGTTGGTAAGTCACTCAAACTAGTAAAACAAGCTGAAACCTCTAGTGATGATGATGATGTCACCAAGCTTGTTAGGAGAGTGCGGGCGGAGGTCCGGAATATTCCCTTGCCCCGTGAATATGACCTTGGCAGCTTCCGACATGACAAGGTCATACAAGACACAAGTCCAACCCTCCTCAAGCTTGTCTCCAGTCTCATGTCCAAGGAAGGAAAGGTGACTAAACCATCACTTACACTTGCTCAATGCATCCAGCAGCACATCAGTAGGAGCTGGAATCAGACAACTCTGGGGCTTGCTGTGAAACTCCACCATAAGTATGGTAGCTCAGAACTGGTTCAGAACCTAAATGAGCATGGCATTGTCACTACCTATAATGAAGTCCTACGGTTCCGGAAGTCAGCTGCCAAATATTCTTCTGAGGACCCAGATGAGTACCTGCGCGCAGTTGGCCTAGAGAAACGCATCGGCCCTATCCACAGTTGGGGTGATAATTTTGATCTTGTCGTCTTCACACCCAAAGGTCGCCGCACGACTCATGCCATGGCCACTCAGTTTGTGCAGAATCCAGCAGGTATCCTGTTCACTGGAGGAGCCACTCCTGGTGGTGGAGTCATGTCACTAAAATTACCCCGTCTGACGAAGCTCGAAGCTGGGAAACTTTGTCTAGCAGAAGGGAGCAGTTTTGTCATTGAACATTATACAGGCCCCAAGAAGATGACTCCACCAGCTCTAAAAGAAGTCCCAATAACAGATGCTATCCAAGATGCCATCAAACAGAGTGTTTCAAGAGCACAGAAAAAGGACGCTGCTTGGCTCTGTCAGCTCCACTCTTCCCCTCTTCCCCTGGACTGGTCAGCCTACAATGTTGTGCAAGATCGTGATGGTGATGACAGTGATCCTAAGCTGAAGACGATCCGTGTCTTTGGACCACTGCTTGACTCGCCCCCTGCCCACCCTGATACAGTGCTCAGTACCATCGCCTACTTAGACACATCACTCAGGCGCCTTGGCATGAGCCACAGTCATATAACGTTTGACATGCAGCTCTACATGATCGCATGCCTGATCAAGTGAAGTGATCCACAGCGATGGTCATCAGTGGTGCTCAGACCTGGGATGATGCACACTCTCATGTCCTTCACCGCCTCAATTGGAGAACTGATGAATTCAACCGGTGTGGAGGAGCTAGTAGGTGCATCATTTGGAGGCCTGACATCCATCTTCAATGGGAAGGCCTGTCCCAAGGCTATGCGAGCCTTCCGTATGGTTGTGTCTGCTCTTCTTCATGACTTCTTGGAGGAGGGGGAGAAGACTCACAAGCAGATAACGGCATTCCTGGAGAAAGCGAGAGAGCACCCCACAGGCCGGCTATGGGTGGATTGCTTCATCACCCCAACCCTAATAGCTCACAGGTTCTGGCGAGCAGAAAGAGAGGGTGACTGACTGCTGCAACAACAGTGCCTTGAAGAGATGCTGCCCTATTTCTTTGCCGCCGGTCATCATCACTACTCAAGATGGATCACATGGCATCTGCGTGACATGCAGCACCTTCCTGCTACTGCCAAGGATGACCTCTTCGCCGGAAGCCATGTGTGCCGCCACTCAGATGGTGCAGCTGCAGTGAGTGGTGATATGTTTGGGGAGCAGACATGCATCAAGCAAGGGAAGGAAGTAGGAGGCATGAAGGGCATCTCCACCAACCCTGAGCAGGTCGCTGTGTGGATCCAATCTTTCGGTATCTGCTCCCATCTCTCAAAGTCATTGGATGAGATGTACGATGATGCTGAAGCACTGGATAAAACAATGAAGCCCAATAGACATAAAGAACAGGGTAAAGGACGGCGGGAGTTGGACGCAGAGGACCGGGCTAAAATCCTGAGAGTGCTATGGGAAAACTCCCACCCACTCACCACAGAGACTACTACCCTCCACCATATCATAAACGGCCAGGTGGCGGATGGAAAGGTCAATGTGCAAGATGCACTGAAGATTGGACAGGACATGAGCACACTGTTCTCTTCATCACTTCCTGGGGGATTTCATGTGCCCATCTCAAATAAGGTGGTGACAATGAAATTCAAGACAAAAGGAGTGAAGGTCAATGGGAAGATCATATGTGACCATGAGGCATTGTTTGCTCGGCTGCTGGTGGTGGGGAACAAGAGAAGAATTGAGCTCTCTGCCCTCTTTGACTACGAGCTCTGCCCGGTCCCTGCATCCATCAGCGATGAGTATGGATGCCTCAGAAAGGGTAACAAGTCTGTGATCATCCAGCATCTTGGAATCCTTGTCCCCAATCCCCACCCACCAGACATTGTACTCGTTGATGCATCGCAGCTTATCTACCACGTCGTGTGGCCATCGTCAGGCACCGTGACTGACCTTGCAGCCAGCATGGGGCGCAGGCTTAATCGCTACATCACCCAAACGTTTGTCATCTTTGACCGGTATGAGCAAGTCTCTGCCAAAGACCACGAGAGGCAGAGAAGAGCCGGGGAGCGCTCAACAGAGTAGCAACTCTCACTGACAACCCCTCTACCTAGCCGCGACAAAGTGATGAAGAAACAAACAAGCGGAGGCTGGGCAAGCTCCTGTGCATGCACAGCATAGGAGATCACATCAAGATGGTTAGCAGAGCAGACAGTATTGTCACTCATGATGAGGCTGACGTCTCCCTCATCGCATACATGTTGGATGCAGCCAGGCGTGGAGCTAAAACTGTCCGCATTCTCAGCGATGACACTGATGTGTTTGTGCTCATGGTCTATTGGTGCTGGAAGGTGGGTATCACATGTCACCTGCAGATGGAGAGATGGGATGGCACTGTTTTCAATATCAATTCGACAGTAGAGAATCTGGGTGAGCAATGTCGCTCCATCCTGGCTATGCATGCTCTCTCCGGGTGTGACACCACCTCCTATCCCACCGGGAAAGGGAAGGTGTCTGCGCTCAAGGCCATGAGAGTAGTACCTGGTGACCTGCTTCACTTTATTGGAGAGGAGGGAGCTACTGATTTGCAGATCACAGAGGCAGTGAGGGGTTTCTTCCTGGCTCTGTACAACCAGAGGAAGTCGGCATCTCTGAACGTCGCCAGATATGAAATCTACCGAAAGCGTAAAAACCCCCCAGCAGTGAAGACACTGCCTCCTACAGAGCGAAACGCGCACCTTCATGGACGACATGCCCATCTACAGGTGCTGCTTTGGAAAGCAGCAGACCGCCCTGATCCACCAGCTGTGGACATCACAAAGTTTGGATGGGACAAGAAAGAAGGCGAGAAGGAAGGAGAGGAAGTCATCATGCCCGTCCTGGATGCAAGCCCCATTGCTCCTCCTGCCCTGTTGGACATTATCTGCTGTAGCTGCAAAGCTGGGTTAAAGCCATGTACAAGAGCAAAGTGCATCTGCGCAGCTGCAGGCCTGGCCTGTACCAGCTACTGCTTCTGCAAAGGCTATGATGGTAGATGTTGCAACACGTACACACACTCACAGCAAGAAGAGCAAGACAACAAGAATGTGGAGTCTGGAGAAGAAGATGATGACAGAGCAGACGACGAGGATGAGGTTGAGATTGATTATGAGGATATGATTTATAACAGTGCAGAGTAGTAGAAGTGCAAGGCGCTCTTGCTGGATGAAAGTTTTCCAGTTGTAATGCATTGTGTAACTAGTTCACATAGAGTTTTCTGCTTTGAAAATTTTGGGTATATTTGTGTTTTAAAACCTGTGTGTAAACTCATGTGTTCTACCTGTTGAACATTTTTTACTTGTATTATAGTCCCTTCTCTATTTTTTGAGGATATTATTTAGCCATAGTCATATTATTAGGGCCTGAGCACTTACAGTGCGAAGGCTCTATTGTATCTGTAGGAATTATTCTTTCTTTATTCTTTCTTCTGACGAAATGAGGGCCTTTTTGCCCCCCTAAACGTCCCCCAAAAGTCACCAAATTTTGCACGCAAGCCAGGCCTGGCGAAAAATTTGATATTTAATGGTTTGCATTAATGGGCGTAGCAAAATGGCTCAACAGCACCCCCTAGAAAACTTTGTGCCTCAAGCCCCACAATACAGTTTGACGTACATGCACGAAAATCGGTACACACCTGTATCATGTCACAACTTAAAGAAAAGTCTCTTGGTGCCATGGCTGAAACCGAACAGGAAGTCGGCCATTTTGAATTAATCGTGTAATTTTGGCGAAATTTATGCCATTCCTTCGGCAGTTAATACGGCCTGAACCGTAACGTGCACCCAGGTGTGTTATACATCAAAATGTGCGTCTCCATCCTGCCACTACACGCATTACTTTTCTCAGTCTGGACATGTTAATCTTGTGGCACATAGTTGGTTTGATGGGTTGCTGTAAAGCTCAGGAGGTAGAGAATGTGTTTGAGATGTTGCAGGACTGAGTTCAATTCTATGCAAAACTATCAGAAAATTACGCCAAGGAATGCTCTGTCAAATATTAAATGTGAGAACTAGTCAGTTTTTTTATTTAAATAGGAGTACCTGCTTGTGTTGAGGTTCAGTGTCCTCTTCAACATGTTCTTTAACATGTTCTTTAACATGTTGAACATTTTGAAAGCTTGAAACAAAGGACAAAAGATAAAAAGTTTTCAGTGCAGTTAAACTTGTGTCCTGGTGTAGCTCATCTTGGAACAAAGAGGCTTTTAATGCAGAGGTTATTGGACCAAACCTTATACCTGAACCACTTTTAAAATGACGTCCTTCTACTGACGATTGAAAACTGGCCAGGAAGCCTGGGAAATGGGCAAGGTTGTGCGGTCTCATGGTAAAGAGCTGTACATTGCTAAAGAGACTGTGAGTTCAATTCCCGCCAGAGGTCTCCAGCCCGTTGACCTTAAGTAGCACAAAAGCCACTTTTAGAGTTCAACACACAAAATGAAAAGATAAATGCACTAAGAGAGATGGCTTCCCCCAAGGATACTGGTGGTGTGGAGGGTTTGCTCAGGGCTATAAGGTGGCAATGAAAGGGTGGTCCATGCTGGTTCAAACCCGCACTATCTGGAGAGGTAGAGGCATCAGACCTTATACCTGGACCACTTTTAAAATGACGTCCTTCTACTGACGATTGAAAACTGGCCAGGAAGCCTAGGAAATAGGCAAGAATGTGGGGCCTCATGGTAAAGAGCTGAACATTGTTAAAGAGACTGAGAGTTCAATTCCTGCCAGAGGTCTTCAGCCCGTTGACTTTAAGTAGCACAAAATCCATTTTTAGAGTTCAACACACAAACTGAAAAGTTAAATGAGAGATATATGAGAGATGTCTTCTGTCTGAGTGTAGTTGGTGGTGTGGAGTGTTTGCTCACGCCTTTAAGGCGCCAATGAAAAGGTGGTGCATGCTGGTTCAAACCATCCTCAGTATCTGGAGGCATCAGACCTTATAATTGGACCACTTTTTAAATGATGTCCTTCAACTGAGGACTGAAAACTGGCCAGGAAGCCTGCAAAGGAGGCAAGTATGTTGTGCACCATGGAAGAGTGCCGCACGTTGTTAACTGAGACTGTGAGTTCAATTCCCGCCAGAGGTCTTCAGCCCGTTGACTTTAAGTAGAACTAAATCCACTTATAGAGTTCAACACTCAAAATGAAAAGATAAATGAGAGATATATGAGAGATGTCTTCTGTCTGAGTGTAGTTGGTGGTGTGGAGTGTTTGCTCACGCCTTTAAGGCGCCAATGAAAAGGTGGTGCATGCTGGTTCAAACCATCCTCAGTATCTGGAGGCATCAGACCTTATAATTGGACCACTTTTTAAATGATGTCCTTCAACTGAGGACTGAAAACTGGCCAGGAAGCCTGCAAAGGAGGCAAGTATGTTGTGCACCATGCAAGAGTGCCGCACGTTGTTAAACAGACTGTGAGTTCAATTCCCGCCGGACTTCTTCATCCAGTCGTCTTTAAGTAGAACTAAATCCACTTATAGAGTTCAACACTCAAAATGAAAAGATAAATGCACTATGAGAGATGTCTTCCCCCAAGGATACTGGTGGCGTGGAGGATTTGCTCAGGGCTCTAAGGTGCCAATGAAATGCTGGTTCAAACCTGCAGTATCTGGAGAGGTAGAGGCATCAGACCTTATACCTGGACCACTTTTAAAATGACGTCCTTCTACTGACGATTAAAAACTGGCCAGGAAGCCTGGGAAAGAGGCAAGAATGTTGGGACTCATGGTAAAGAGCTGTACATTGCTAAAGAGACTGAGAGTTCAATTCCCGCCAGAGGTCTTCAGCCCGTTGACTTTAAGTAGCACAAAATTCTCTTTTAGAGTTCAACGCTACAAATGAAAAGATAAATGCACTAAGAGAGATTTCTTCCCCCAAAGGATACTGGTGGTGTGGAGGGTTTGCTCATGGCTTTAAGGCGCCAATGAAAGGGTGGTGCATGCTGGTTCAAACCCTCCCCATCCTCAGTATCTGAAGGGGTAGAGGGATCAGGGAGGATGAGAGTTTAGGAGTGCTAGGGGGGTCAGGTAGGATGAGGAGGTGCTAGGGGGGTCAGGTAGGATGAGGAGGGGTCAGGTAGGATGAGGAGGGCTAGGGGGGTCAGGTAGGATGAGGACTAGAGGAGAAAGGCAAGGGGGTCAGGGTGTAAGAGATGGGCTAGGGACATGAGGAAAGACAGCTTGGGGGGGTCAGGAAGGTTGAGGTAGGAGGTAAGAAAGTAATTACCCTTTTCAAAGCTTTGATTTGTAAAACCTGATCCACCTAGCCCTCTTACCTGATCCTCCAAGCACTCCTACCTAGCCTGCCTCCCCTTACACATCATCCTTCCTGGCCCCCCTTGCCCTTCTCCTACCTAAACCCCCAAGCCCTTCTCAACCTTCCTGACGCCACCAAGCCCTCCTTTTCCTACCTCATACCCCTGGCCCTTCAGCTGTCCTCTTACTCCCTAGCCCTCCTCATAGCCCCTAGCCCTCATGCCCTCTCCTCCTACCTGACCCCCCCTAACCTTCTCATCCTACCTCATCCCCCAGGTGCTCCTGCCTTCTCATCCTCCCTGATCCCTCTACCCATACCAGATACTGAGGATGGGGAGGGTTTGAACCAGCATGCACTACCCTTTCATTGGCGCCTTAAAGCCATGAGCAAACCCTCTACACCACCAGTATCCTTGGGGGGAAGACATCTCTCTTAGTGCATTTATCTTTTCATTTTTAGCGTTGAACTCTAAAAGTGGATTTTGTGCTACTTAAAGTCAACGGGCTGAAGACCTCTGGCGGGAATTGAACTCTCAGTCTCTTTAACAATGTACAGCTCTTTACCATGAGGCCCCACATTCTTGCCTATTTCCCAGGCTTCCTGGCCAGTTTTCAATCGTCAGTAGAAGGACGTCATTTTAAAAGTGGTCCAGGTATAAGGTCTGATGCCTCTACCTCACCAGATTGTGAGGATGGAGAGGGTTTGAACCAGCATGCACCACCCTTTCATTGGCACCTTATAGCCATGAGCAAACCCTCCACACCACCAGTATCCTTGGGGGGAAGACATCTCTAATAGTGCATTTATCTTTTCATTTTGAGTGTTGAACTCTAAAAGTGGATTTTGATCTACTTAAAGACAACTGGATGAAGAACTCTGGCGGGAATTGAACTCACAGTCTGTTTAACAATGTGCGGCACTCTTCCATGGTACACAACCAGAGGTGTCAAGTAACGAAGTACAAATACTTCGTTACCTTACTTAAGTAGAAATTTTGGTTATCTATACTTCACTGGAGTAATTATTTTTCGGACGACTTTTTACTTTTACTCCTTACATTTTCACGCAATTATCTGTACTTTTTACTCCTTACATTTTAAAAACAGCCTATTTCATTTTGGCTTTTCAAAATTAAATTGCTCCATCCGGATAGAGTGAATTTGGTTGTGGTTGTGGCACAGATGTTCTTGTCCAGTTTTGTTCTTACACCCGTTGCCCTCAGATTCCTGCAACTAAACTTGGATGTACATTCCAATAAAGGTTAGGATAAATGATAACATGCATTACATTATGTGCTACTTAAAGTCAACGGGCTGAAGACCTCTGGCGGGAATTGAACTCACAGTGTCTTTAACAATGTGCAGCTCTTTACCATGATGCGCCACATACAGTACTCACCTCTTTCACAGGCTTCCTGGCCAGTTTTCAATCCTCAGTAGGACATTATTTTAAAAGTGGCTCAGGTATAAGGTTTGCTCCAATAACCTCTGCATTTGAAACCCTCTTTGTTCCAAGATGAGCTACACCAGGACACAAGTTCAGCTGCACTGAAAATTGCAATTCCTCCAAACCACCAAATAACCTCTTCAGTCATGTCTCATAGCGCATTTAACTTTTCATTTTGAATGTTGAACTTTAAAATTGACAGGTTTGGTGCTTTTTAAAGAGAACGGGATGAAGAACTCTAGAAGGAATTGAACCTTAAGTCTTCTTTAGACCATGCACCTCCATAACATCTTGTGCCATAGAGTCACATGCCACTAAGGCTTCCTAGTGAGTTTTTAGTCCTCAGTAGAAGGAAATCGCTTTAAAAGTGGTCCCGGGATAAGGTTTGAACACAAGCTCTGCAGTGGAAAGCCTCTTTGCATCCAGTTGAGCTACTGAAGAGTACTTTGAGGTTTCAAAATCGTCTATCACAGGGCTCTTCAAGTCCGGTCCTCGAGGGATCAGGTAGGATGAGAGGGCAGGAGGGGTAGAGGGATCAGAAGGGTCCTGCATGGTTTAGGTGTTATCTTGCATCAACACACCTGATTCTAATCAATGGTCATCACCAGAACTGTCAAGTAACGAAGTACAAATACTTCGTTACCTTACATAAGTAGAAATTTTGGTTTTCTTTACTTCACTGGAGTAATTATTTTTCAGACGACTTTTTACTTTTACTCCTTACATTTTCACGCAATTATCTGTACTTTTTACTCCTTACATTTTAAAAACAGCCTCGTTACTCTATTTCATTTCGGCCTTTAAAAAAAAATATCCAGTTAAATTGCTCTATCCGGATAGAGTGAATTTGGTTGTGGTTGTGGCTCAGATGTTCTTGTCCAGTTTTGTTCTTACATCCGTTCCCTCAGATTCCTGCAACTAAACTTGGATGTACCGTACATTCCAATAAAGGTTAGGATAAATGATAACATGCCTCTGAAGTTTGACTTTTTGCACCATTACAATACTTATAGGCAACTAGTCATCATATCTTCTGCTCTCTGAAACACATGTTAATGCTCAATAGTACACATATATGGTTCTTTAATATATTTGAATTATACTAACATGCATTCATTTTCAATGGCTTTTGTCCTCAATGACTTTTCCCCCCTTACATTACTTTTACTTTTATACTTGAGGTAGTTTTGAAACCAGTACTTTTATACTTTTACTTGAGTAAAAAACTTGAGTTGATACTTCAACTTCTACAGTAGTATTTTAAACTCTAGTATCCATACTTCTACCTGAGTAATGAAGGTGAATACTTTTGACACATCTGGTCATCAACAACTTGTCATTGAGGTCTACACAACTCCATTAGTGACAGTTTACAGCCAGTGGAGGCTCAAACTGTTGAACTTGTCTTTGCTGCCGGTAAAACTATGACCACAAAATGACGTTTATGCATGTACAATCAAAATCTATGACTCTGTTTCTGGAATTCACGCCTTTTGAAAAAAAATGTGCTTCCATACCTGTGACCCAAATAAGAATAAGTATGTATGGATGGATACACATAAAGTTTGACATAAAGAGTCGTGGGTGGTGTGATCTGACTCGGTATTGAGTCCTTGACCTTCACACTGTAGATCAGCATTTTACTGCACAGGTTAGAGCGTGTTGTTGGGATTAAAGGGACAGCTCTACGTTGGTTTAAAACATATCTATCTGACAGGTTCCTGTTTGTTCATGTACATGAGGTTTCTTCAGAACAGTCAAGGGTCTGTTATGGTGTTCCGCAGGGTTCAGTGCTAGGGCCAATCTTGTTCAGTTTATACATGCAGCCGTTGGGAAGTATAATCCAGAATCACGGCATACACTTTCATTGTTATGCTGATGATACGCAGCTCTATTTGTCTATGAAGCCGGATGAAACAGAACCGTTAAACTTCAGGCATGTCTTAGGGACATCAAGGACTGGATGTCCGGAAATTTCTTGCTTCTAAATTCAGATAAAACAGAGGTTATCATTCTTGGTCCAGAGCATCTTAGGAAGGGACTGGATGGTGTTGCGATGGCTTCCAGTGCAACTGTGAGAAGCCTTGGTGTTGTATTCGATCAGGATTTGTCGTTTAAACCATATGTTAATCAGGTTTGTAAAATATCGTTTTTCCATCTCCGTAATATTGTAAAAATTAGGAAAATCCTCTCGCAGAGTGATGCAGAAAAACTAGTTCATGCGTTTGTATCTTCTAGACTGGATTACTGTAATGTGTTGTTAGCAGGATGTCCAAGTAATTTGCTGAATAGGCTCCAGCTGATCCAGAATGCAGCAGCATGAGTACTGACAGGAATCAGCAGGAGAGACCACGTCTCTCCAGTGTTAGCGTCGCTCCATTGGCTACCTGTAAAATTCAGAATCCAATTTAAAATTTTATTACTTGCATATAAAGCCCAAAACGGCTTAGCTCCGCAGTATTTACAAGATTTGATAGTGCCTTATGTTCCTGGCAGAGCTCTCCGCTCCCAGAGTGCAGGTTTACTCGTAGTTCCTAGAGTATCTAAATGTAGATTTGGAGGGCGGGCGTTCTGCTATCAGGCACCATTACTTTGGAACCAACTTCCAATCTGGGTTAAGGAGGCTGACAACACCTCCACCTTTAAAACTAAACTTAAAACCTTTCTGTTTAGTAAAGCCTATAGTTAATGTTTAGTAAACCTCTAGCTGGTGTTGGTAAATCTCTAGTTAGTGTAAACTCTAGTGTGTTAGAGTCAGTAGTCATAGTTGTAGCTATAGAACAAGACTATAATAGTTAGTCTCAAATATAGCTTTGCGGTAGATATGCTGCTATAGGCTTTTGCTGCAGGGGGGCACCGACATGATTGTGCGTGTTTGCAGGCCGGAGCCTCGGGAGCTGCGTTCTGGCCTGCGGTCCCGCCCCCCCCTTTGGTCATCCCGCTGCTGCTTCCACCTACCTACATGGATGTCTGCTGTGTGCTGCTGACACCCCCCCCTCCCTTCTGATCATCCTGTTGCTGTTTCCGCCTGCCTGCGGTCTAATCATCTAATGATCAATCGTGACAAGGTGTGTGACAATCAGTCTAATTGCTGTGTAAGAATATAAAATGCACGGTGACAGCCGTGCGTAATGCTGCACAATGTATGCGCTGGCACTACTCGAGCACCACGGAAATGGTTGGATCAGGATGGAGAGACAATTCAGATATCATGCAGATTTCCTGGCCCATGATGATGACTGGCTAATAAGCCGATTTAGATTCCCAAGAGCAGTGCTCTTGGATCTATGTGCTGAATTGGGACCAGCTTTAGAGAGACCGACCCGCCGGAATCGCGCCATCCCGGTGCACCTGCAGGTGCTGACGACTCTCGACTCTCGGATTTTAATCAGAAAGTGTTCTGATTAAAATAAGGTTGGACTATATAACAATTGCGTTCATAAGGATAAAGTTTTAAACAAAATAAAAATTAAAGAAATAGTCTCTTCTCCCCGTGTGTATCTGCCTGTCATGCCGGGTGCGCGCATGTTGTGTTTACTTTTAAGCCTGAATTATGGTTCTGCGTTACACCAAGCAGAGCCTACGCCGTAGGGTCCGGTGTAGGGTGTGCGTCGCCGCGTACCCTACGCCGTAGGCTCTGCGTTGGTGTGACGCGGAACCATAAATCAGCCCTGAGCAGCAGGGAGGGAGGAGCGGGGCTCCGCTCCCGTCTTCGCATCGCTTTCGCACAGAAAGCGATGATTGCAATCACAGGCTGAGCCTACCATTGGTTTTTAAACTGTAAAGTGGGGGGGACAAATACATGATTTTGAAAAGTGGGGGGGGGCATGTCCCCCCTGTCCCCAGTGGTAATTGCGTTGTGGCACAAACGGGCAGCAACGGCGTGCTGCCACTCACTCTCTTTATTTTATTGTATACTATTTATATAGGCTACTTATTCTAACTTTTACTGTGACCACCAAATAATGTGGTTTTCCTGTCCTCCACATCATCTACAACATCTAGATCTAAGTCTCCGTGAAAGTCAGTGTCAAGGTGGCTGGACACCCTCTCATTCATTCTGACGCCAAACAGGCTGCAGGAAGCCACTGCGCATGCTCAGTATTCTCATCCATATGCATTTATGGTAAAAAGTGGGCGTGTAGAGGGCGGGATATGAGCCGGATTCAGCTGCGCAACCTTCCAGCTGGACTGTGATTTATAAAGCGAACATTGCGTGCAAGTCTGCGTGCACACGGTTTTATTGATCCGGATTTTTTTTTGCGCCCGGCATTTTCGGCTTTTGGGTGTATGTGCACTTTTAGTATGAATCCTACACACACCCGTTCATCGCTGCTTGCAGCTTTAATTCTAGTTTGGTATGGTACCTGCCTTTCTCCAATACCCAATTGTGAGTCACCTCAGAGTGTAATGTGAATTAAAATGTATATGTTCTGCACTGTTTGGATAATTGTGTTCATAAATATCCTACAATTTATATCCGAGTTGTTTCAATTATTTCAAATACATAAGTTATCTGTCCAATCCAATCGATTCAGCATCTTCTAAAACTTCTAAACTGACTGAAACTTCATCAAAATCAGCCCACCAGGAGTTGAAATATGGCCACTTCTGGTTTAAACGGCCATTTTGAATTCTGAAATGTCAGAAATGGATTCAGCATCCTCAATAACCCCCAGAACCACTCCAATATTATCCAAATTGGCCAAGCAATTGCTGAAATATTGTCCATATATGTGAGTATGCTAATTGATGCTAATTATGCTAATTGCCCAACATATGTAAGTTAGCATCTGGCAGTTTCTAAATGCTAGGGACCTATACTGTACATTTCTAACATAAAACTTTGGGGTACTCAACTTTTCCGGGTTCACATTGCTGGCAAGTAGACTAATGTAGTAAATATCTAATCTAACAACATAAATATCTGCGGCTTGCATATCTTTTTCTTTCAATAGAGCTGATGCGGCTTATATGCAGGTGTGGCTTATAGTCCAGAAAATTTTTTAGAAGATAAAAGGACAAGAACAGAATAAAATAAACAACAAAACACACACAAAAAATAAAATAAATACATCAATTAATCAAACGAAATTAAAAACATTATACATATATATTACTTTGTCAATACATAAGATTTAATTCAGAGGGCACCTTATATTCACTACATGGACAAAAGTTTAGACATATTCGGAGACAAAACATACACAAAAATCATATTATGGGTCCTTAGGGCTATTGTTTGTTGTTACCTCACCCATTTTTCCCATCTTTCTTCAAAAATAAAAACTTGATTTCTAAGTCTCATTGTTATTTGTTCCATTCCATATATGTCATTTACAAGATCCTTCCATTTAGAATTAATGAAATTATCATCCTTTAACCAATTTCTTGTAATTTGTTTCATTACTGCTACTCTTAAACTAAAAACAAGTGAGTATCTTTCCTCTTAATTTCTTCTGGTGTTTTTCCAAGTAATAACACCAGTGGATTTTTATCAAAAGAAACACCAAAAATATTCTCCAATTCTCTGACAGTTTCCCCAAAATTCACTTATAACTTTACATGACCAAAATACATGACTGTGGTGTGCTATCTGCCCCCCCCCCCCCGCTTTTTCTCCAACAATTTGAATAAGCTATTTTTTTCTAATAAAATGGTAAAATAGCTTTAAGCATTTGACACCTAAACCCCAAAACCTAAATTAAAAGCTAATTATGGGTTTATGAGATTTTGAGATCATGATTAATTATGAGATCTGTACATCACTGGGATGTAACAGTTTGTTTTAAAATTGGGCTTTGAGTTTCTTTCTATTTGTTGAAATTAAAGTTTTTCTTCACATCTTGTAAAGTTACTAAAACTGAAAATGGTAAATACCTTAATTATGTTAAGGTACGTTTCCGCAGTTCTTAGTCAGCAGTCTGTGTGTGTGTAGTCAGCAGCATATCAACGTGTAAGTATGAATGTATATGTGTTGGTATTTATATATATATATATATATATATATATATATATATATATATATATATATATATATATACACACTTGATGGCCGATTAAGCAGCTTTTCTATTGGAGGCCCCTGGTACCATGTGGTTCAAGAGTTGGAGGCTTAAACCAAAAACACGCACAGAAGAGGTAAAATTAGGCATTTTATTTTCATTTTTCATCATTTTCTTTCCCTTTTCAATAAGAGAAGTATAGTAGTACACTCTTTCATAGAAAAATGAGACAGGAAAAAAGAAGATCAAAGTGACGACAACAAAGTTATATGCTTTTATATGTCATTTTATAAGTATTTTATTCTTTTCCTTCCCACATTAAAGAAGAGAAATATTGTCATATAAAAATATTATATTACATAGAACTTTACACAATTTGAAAAAAGAAAAAAAAATACACAATATCAACACATACCATAATAGCCCAATCCAGAATCGTACTGACATGTAAACATTGAACACAGAGGTGGAGAGAAAACACAGATGCTACCGCTTTTACGCAAAAGTTGTGACGTAACCACCGGAAATGTGAAGGATGAACCCATAAAGATATTTTTCCCGCGTAGAGTCACAGTTACAGCTGTCTGCATGTCCAGAGTTCTGACTTTTGATTTAATCAGTGGTTAGACTTAAACTAATGATGCTCTGGTGGCGTCTCACCAGCACAGTGGTTTGGCCTGATACAATATTTAACTGAGCCAGTTTAACATTTCTGACTCTTTTAGTTGTATTGGATAGTGAAAACTCCTTCTTATGGCTCTAAATCTGAGTAGCTGTGAGCCCGGTTCCCTCTTTAGTTCCCTCCTTAGTACGCCTGGGAACTACTTCTATCATTTGCAGGGAAGATTAAAATATTTAACATTAAAAATAAAAGAAAACTGAGCTGTACAGCAGAGGAGCAGGTCACTGGGAATGCTGATGGCGTTCCAGGACGCCGATCTGCGGCCGCGTTACGCGGCACATTAACGACCCGGCCGTTTAAATACGGAGTATTAGGGCCGTAAAGGAGAAAAAATATTTGAGAGGGGAAAAAGTTTTTTTATTGTGCACTTCGAGAAAAAAGTTGAAATGTCGAGAAAAAAGTCGAAATGTCAAGATTAATGTTGAAATACAATTTCAAAAAAAAGGCGAAATGTTGAAAATAATGTTGAAATACTATTTCAAGAATAAAGTCGAATTTCCGTGAATAAAGTCGAAATTTCGAGATTAATGTTGAAATACAATTTCGAGAAAAAAGTCGAAATGTCGAAAATAATGTTGAAATACAATTTCCAGGAAAAAGTCGAAATTTCAAAAATAATGTTGACATACTATTTCATGAATAAAGTCGAAATTTTGTGAATAAAGTCGAAATTTCGTGAATAAAGTAGAAATTTCGAGATTAATGTTGAAATACAATTTCGAGGAAAAAGTCGAAATGTCGAGGAAAAAGTCGAAATGTCGAGATTAATGTTGAAATACAATTTAAAAAAAAAAAGGCGAAATGTTGAAAATAATGCTGAAATACTATTTCAAGAATAAAGTCAAAATTTCTGAATAAAGTCGAAAAGTCGTTAATAAAGTCGAACTTTCTAGAATAAAGTTGAAATACATTTCAACTTTTTTCTCGAAATTGTACTTCAACATTAATCTCGACATTTTGACTTTTTTCGCCGAAGTGCATAATGAAAAAAAAATCTTCCTTCTCTAAAATATTATTTTTATTTTTCTCCTGCCTGGCCCTGATACTCTTCCGTATTTAAATGGATCCATTCGGACCGGCGCAGGCAGACTGCATGATGTAATAAAAGCCAGGTTATGTAACAACTCATGACATTCTCCCCCGGGTTGGGGGGGAACAATCGGCCGGTGAAATGAAAATGCTCGTCATAAAAAGCTTAAAACTGTAATTGGAACATTTTTGTGTTTTTTTTTTCCATTTCCTCAACCCCTCAACTGTAAAAGTGCATTTCCCCGTATCATATTGCTCGGATGAAAAATATCCTTTAGTGGCTCTCATTCTCTTCCCCGTGGTACTCACGGTTCTGAACTGGGCTGCAAACCGAACCCAAGAAATGCATAGTGAGAATGGAAAACCGCGCACGTGCTCGCAAACGCACGTCATCACAACCAACAAAAAAAAACACTCCTCACTATTTTCTTTAGTTTGTTCTTTTGTTCATTGACGACTTGATTATGTAAAAAGTACTCGGGACAAGTTCATTCAGTTGTAAACGAAAATACTTACAGCGTATGAAAGTCAACAGTGTGCTTATTTTGTGTTTTAAGGACTTAGTTAGAAGTTTGTTTGTTTTCTTTTCTTTTTTTCCCCTCCTTCGGTATGTTTGTCGTGTTTTTATAACGCTCGAGTCTCATCTGGGCCTCAGAGATTCTGAGCGACTGCTAGAAAAAACACCACCGTCCAGTAAAATGTACACGGATTAGGCCTCTCCCTCTCTCCAAACGTACCAACATCCCTACGCCTAGACATTTAGACAAAGGCACGAAACACTTGTGCAGAATCACACACGGATGCCGGAGGGGACGGAGGACGGCGTCGTGTCGTTCAGGTCATTCTTTAAAGTCTTCTTTCCTTTCTGAAACTCCAGTGCTGTATGTGTGACCTCATACGACTTCCCCACCGAACAAAATCACCACCCATCGGTTTCCCACCATCGAGTGTCGCGTCTCTTTCACCACCCTGAACATCTCCATCCCAATGGTTGGGGGGCCAAGTCTCCGGTTCCCCTGTTACTGCTTGAAAGTGTCTCATCAGGGTGAAAGAATCCACTCTGGTTTGTTTTTTGTGTCATTTTTTTTTAATTTCATTACTTAAAAAAGGAGTAACGATTAAAAAGAAGAAGCTGCCAGCAGCAGCAGCGTGTCGCCTCCCTGTGCAGGTAACTCGCTGTAAACGCGCCCTTTCGTCTACAGAGGTGCAGACCTGAAGACCATGAATGACATTTGTGCACATTAATGGGATGTTTTCAACCTGTGTGTGTGTGTGTGTGTGTGTGTGTGTGTGTGTGTGTGTGTGTGTGTGTGTGTGTGTGTGTGTGTGTGTGTGTGTGTGTGTGTGTGTGTGTGTGTGTGTGTGTGTGTTTGGAGTTGCCATTAAGCTTTTTTAATCATCTTTGTGCTGCTAAAGCTAAAGTCTTGCCTAAAGGACCATGTCAAGTCGTGTGCAATATTCCAGTTAGTCGTCATAAATGAGGTTCGATCACTCCAACTTTCTCAACTGCTGCCACTTTTTTGGGTATTTTTTATAAACAGGTTACACATATACTATTATAGTCTTGTTCTATAGCTGCATCTCTGAATGCACAACACCGGATCCTGCAGTGTGGGAGTGAGAGAGGCAGGGTAACGGCCCGGTCAGGAGGGGGAGAGATTTGTCGGTCAAGACACCTCTCCCTGGCCCTGCCCCTTCTCAACCTTTCCCCGACCCTGAACCCCAACCTGGGAATTGCTGATTGGGCCGGAGCTTCGGGAGCTGCGTGCTGGCCTGCGGCCCCCACCCCCGGTCATCCCGTTGCTGCTTCCACCTGCCTGCGGTCCTCAACCCTGTTCATCCCGTTGCTGCTTCCACCTGCCTGCGGTCCCCAACCCCGGTCGTCCCGTTGCTGCTTCCACCTGCCTGCGGTCCCCACCCCCCGTCATCCCGTTGCTGCTTCCACCTGCCTGCGGTCCACACCCCCGGTCATCCCGTTGCTGCTTCCGCCTGCCTGGTGTGCTGCTGACATCCCTGACCCCCCAGTCTGGCCCTCGGCAGTAGGGTCCCCCCTTATGAGCTCAAGGTTTCTTGTGTTAGTTGTAATCCAATATTCACAAGGCTTTTCATTCTGTTGCCACTGTTTGGCTTAAGGCTTTTCTCCCACTCTGGGTCTCTGGAAAGTGCCTGGAGACAACTTTTGCTGTATTAGACGCTATATAAATAAAATTTAATCGAAAAATTGAATATAAGGAAACTTATAAACCATTAAAGCTCTGTGGCCGCTGATGCCACCGAGGGCTGCTTGGAAGCTTTGGTGTCGATGCGGTTCACCTGAACGTAGGTGACACCTGACCCGCGGTCCGCGCCAGGTCTGGTTCGATTTCAAGCGAGACCAAACCTGTGAATCTAAACTTAGCTGGACTTTTTCCACATTTCTGGTTTGTCCAATGTTGAAAACTTTGAACAAAACAGATGATAACCGCACTCCGAGCTCTTGTTTGAGCCCATGAAGCAAGAATAAAAGCTCACAAATGGAAGTTATAGCTCCGAATTAATGTGGTACTGCTGTTTAATGGACGGCAGGTTTAGGATGATTCCACTTGAATGTGTTTGGGCACCTCGTCCTCCCGTCCTCTGAAACACGCTCTCCTGAGTACTGAAACTTGGTCATCTTGATCTCGAATTGTGGCTCTGAATTAACTGTATCACACTACAAGTTTGGTTCTGCCCGCTCAGGATTATTAGGGCCCGAGCACTTACAGTGGGAAGGCCCTATTGTATCTGTAGGAATTTTTCTTTATTTTTATTTTTCCGATGAAATGAGGGCCTTTTTGCCTCCCTAAACGTGCCTAAATTTTGCATGCAAGCCAGGCCTGGCGAAAAATGTGATATTTAATGGTTTGCATTAATGGGCGTGGCAAAATGGCTCAACAGCGCCCCCTAGAAAACTTTGTGCCTCAAGCCCCACAATACGGTTTGACGTACATGCACGAAGATCGGTACACACCTGTATCATGTCGCAACTTAAAGAAAAGTTTCTTGGCGCCATGGCCGAAACCGAACAGGAAGTCGGCCATTTTGAACATTTTGCATTAATCGTCGTCATTTTGGCGAAATTTATACCATTTCTTCAGCCGCTTCAGAGCCCGAACCGTAACGCGCACCCAGGTGTGTTATACATCAAAATGTGCGTCTGCATCCTGCGACTACACGCATTACTTTTCTCTTTCAAAAGCGTTACCGTGGCGACGATAGACGCCAAAAAGCGCGCCCCCCCTTCATCTGATTGGTCCATATTTGATAGTTCCCCAAAAGTCTCCAAATTTTGCGGTGGAGGTGGAGGGGGGTGTTGGAGCTGGTTATTCTGCTAGAGGACTTTGGGACTAGTTAGTAGTCGTGTCAATCCTTAAAAGCACTGGAGTCAATCCTCCAATAGTGTAGAAATAGCGGTAGTGCAGTCGCCACACATATCTGATCTCAGCTGATGGATGGAAACATTTATAGTGAGTTCAACATCTTCATCCACTAATACAACCTCATATGGAAACTAGCTGAACCAGGATGATGTTCTACAATCACGCAGGATCAGGACATTACTAGGTTTGTTTCTGGTCTCGGTCTTGAGCTGAACTGGTCTTGGTTTATACTCTCTGGTCTTGGTAGTGTCTTGGTCTCGGTTAAGGCGATCTCGACTACAAGTCTAGTGGCTGCTTGTTTTGGCTTTGAAATAATTTGGCCAATATTTGTTGGATTTGGTAGCGAAGAAGAGGACGAGAGGACGATGTGACCGCCAGACCCGAGTCTGGGGCCGGACCGCGGGCGTCCACTTGGAGAAGTTTCTGCAGCGCCCGGACTTAAGTCTGTGACTGCGTTTCCATGCATCAATAACCCTTTTAAAACCTGAATATTAGCAATAACCTGAATTTGCACGGCCATGTAAACACCAATAACCCCTTTGAATAATTGAAATATTCTGGTTTTCAAAAACCCCAATATGACCCCTGGGTTACTCCTTTTAAAACCCGAATATTGGGTCATGTAAACGCCAAACGGAATATCCCCATCAAACGGAACATGAATTTGTTTTCTGGGCATGCTCTGTTCACAAGGAATCCTGGTCTTTTGAGTCCAGGAAGTTCTTATAAACACGGAGAAACCAAGACCAGGAGGAGACTAATCACTTAATAAATGTAATGAAGGATATGAACATTTCTGCATTTGTAGACGGTAGAAAGTACCGGGATAGCCAGATTTAAAAGAAGGTGAGCGAAAAGTTGCGCAAAGCAGCATTTGTTTTGAATTTGGATACAGGAAGAAAAAGCGGAAATGATGGTAATTGCGTCATCATGTTCTCCGTGCGTCGCTGGTTTGATCCAGATATCCCAAATGATTAATTACCATGTAAACTGAATATTCCGAATGTTTCAGTAACCGGAATAATAGCAATAACTCGAATTTTGACTGCATGTAAACGTAGTCTGTAAGAGCCGTCGGGCCAGGAAGCTGACAGACTGTTGCAGGACCGAGAGAGAGATCTGCTACTTAACACGCCGGTAATGAGATCTCTGCTAAATCCAGCCGCCTCGTTATCTTGATCCCCATCAAAGCTCCTCACAAACACATGCAGCCGCGCGGTTTCGGCGTAAACACTTTAATCTGTAATCTTGGCCTCTTGGTGCCGTTTTAGCAGAAACGGATTGACCCATCACTTGAAGGCTGCTCTGAAAATGATGTGCAGAAAACAAAGCTTGAACAGGTTTCCTGCAGGCAGAATGGCGTCTGAACGAGTGGGTTCACGTCCTGGTTAACGTAACTAAAGGAGGTAAATGTTCTTCTGTCGGCAACACAGTGTTGTCCGCGGCACCTTCACGTGCACGCCAACCCGTCAGTGCATGAAAATTGCTCTTTTTTTTTCCTGTTTTTGCTTTGTTTTTAGTGAAAATTACGACAGAGTATTAGGGCCAAACTAAGACAAAATTGAAAATTAAGAGAATAAAGTCATAATATTACGAGAATAAAGTCAAAAAATTATGAGAATAAAGTCGTAATATTATGAGAATAAAGTCGTGAAATTACGAGAATAAATTTGTAATATTATGAGAATAAAGTCATAATATTATGAGAATAAAGTCATAATATTACGAGAATAAAGTCATAAAATTATGAGAATAAAGTCCTAATATTATGAGAATAAAGTCGTAATATTATGAGAATAAAGTCATAATATTATGAGAATAAAGTCCTAATATTACGAGAATAAAGTCGTAATATTATGAAAATAAAGTCGTAAAAGCACGAGAATAAAGTCGTAATATTATGAGAATAAAGTCGTAAAAGTACGAGAATAAAGTCGTAATATTACGAGAATAAAATTATAATATTATGAGAATAAAGTGGTAATTTATGAGAATAAAGTCGTATTTTATGAGAACTCTAACAGGAAGAGCTTCTTCTCCCTGTGTTAAAATGAGGAATATTGAGCATCTTGTGAAGTTATATTTTGGTATCGGTTTCTCAAATAAGGAAATACTTAATCTTTTGGCACATCAGCATGGAATTATTATCAGCATAACGATTTTGCAAACGACTGCGTCTATTTTGAAGAAGGAACCACATAGACTTGGAAGAAATTGCATCTTTTGTGGAAGAGGAAAATCTTTATGATCATCCTCATTGTTTCCTGAGAAACAACAAAACCTCTTTGAACGTTATTCACATAATATTATGACTTTATTCTCATAATATTACGACTTTATTCTCCCAACATTATGACTTTATACTCGTAATTTTGCGACTTTATTCTCGTAATTTTACGACTTTATTCTCATATTATTAAGACTTTATTCTCGTAATTTCCAATTTTTCTTGTCTTAGTTTGCCCCTAATACTCCGTCGTAGAAAATCGACTTTGAAAACGAAGGAAACTGTCAGTGGTGACGGCACCGTTGCCTCCAGCCTGTTCTGACGTCCCCGTGGTGACGCGACGTGCACTGTGAGGTCACGCCGCGTTCGCCACCGCTTCCCTTCAAAAACGGGGTCTCACTCCGCTTTTCAGAAGACAAATCCTTAAACCGAGCAAGGAGATCCGTCTCCGTAGCCGCGGAAACCTCCCAGAATCCCTTGCAGTCTTGTACAATAAGGCAAACCCCGTCTGGTGTCACCAGCACCGCAGATTCATGTCGTCACCTTACCCGTTTGTTTTAAAAAGAAAAGAAAAATACCATGTGATCATGTTGGAACGCCCCCCCCTCCCCGGAAGTGTTAATGTCACCATGGCGACACACGCTGCGTAGCGGCAGTAAACTCTCTGTAAATGTACGTTGGCCGAGACCCGCCATTGCTGAAAATAAAAGTAACGCTGCAAACAGAAACAAACGCCACTGCAAATAAAATACACGCCGCTGCAAATAAAATAAACGCTGCAAACAAAAAGAAAACGCTGAAAATATAAAGAAACCCCGCTGCAAGTAAAATAAAAAAACGACGCAAATAAAAAAGCCACAACGGAAGTGAATTACCGGGGACTATTTTTGCTGATGCACCGGTGTCTTTTATGTGAGAGGAGAAGAAGGGCTACATGGCCTAACACATTAAAAATTACACGTAGCGACGTTGAACACTAACCTTTTCACTTATTTTCTCGTTCATTGTTCTTCTTATTCCTCGCTCTTCTTATTTCTTCCTTTTCACTTACGTCCTCTTCGTCTTCTTCTTCTCCTCTCACGTAAAAACACCGGTGCATCAGCAAAAATAGTCCCCGGTAATTCACTTCCATTGTGACTTTTTTATTTGCGTTGTTTTTTTTAAAATTTGCAGCGGGGTTTCTTTATATTTGCAGCATTTATTTTATTTGCAGCGTTGTTTCTTTTTATTTGCAGCATTTCTTTTATTTGCAGCAGCGTTTGTTTCTGATTCCAGCGTTGCTTTTATTTTCAGCAATGGCGGTTCTCGGCCACCGTACGTTTGTTTTAAAAATAAAATAAAAAATGCCATGCACGCATGTGATCATGTTGGAACGCCCCCCGCCCCCTCGCCCCCTCGCCCCCCCAGAAGTGTTAATGTTACCATGGCGACACACGCTGTAAACTCTCAAATGCAAATGGGGATGCTGTGGCCGTGCAGGTGTTTGGACGCGTTTTCAGATTTATTGCCTCGATTCTCAGTAGATATGTTTACAATTACTCTTTTGTCATGGTGTCTCCTGCCTGAGCGAGGCAGCGTGTGTGTGTGTGTGTGTGTGTGTGTGTGTGTGTGTGTGTGTGTGTGTGTGTGTGTGTGTGTGTGTGTGTGCGCAGAGTTTCTTTGTGCTTCACAGGTCCAGCGGGTGGTCTAAGGAGTTGTTGTTGTCCTCGGGGTCGTCGTTGGCCAGCGGGTTGCGGCTGATCACCAGCTCCAGTCGGTCTCCGGCCTCGGTGATGAGCGGCACGGCCAGGCAGCAGTCGAAGTCCCGCGTCCTCACGTGGTTCACCTAGACAGAGGAGGTGGCGCTCAAATCTCCCAATCACTATACACTATATACAGTACTGGAGATGAGGGGGGATGAGGGCGGATGGCATCCCGCCCTAAAATAAAAACGGTCAAAATCATCCCCCCCTGTAAAACCAACCTGATCTCACAAAAATCCGTGAAATGTCCACAACCTCTCCCCACTATTTTCCTGTGGTATATACACGGAAAATGGTATAATTACGTGTGAGCACAACGGATATTGTACCATGCAAAGTCAATGGGATCTGTTGTCGTGATATATACACGGATTATTACATTATTATTATTTATATATTATTCTTTGTCATAGTGGCTAAATTATGAGTTTTTGTCGCGCAAGGTACTGTTTGTTACTGTCAGTTTGTAAAAGCATGTTTTTAACGCTGTTTTAGGAGTGTTTTATTGAGGTTTTAATGGGAGCACCACGGATATAGTACTATGCAAAGTCTATGGGATCCGTCACCCGATTTGACTGCTGTCATACCATTGAATGAAGGACAAAACGATAACAATCATCCCATAGATATGGGCCAGTAGAGCCCTACTCTACCTACTAGTAGGCGCAGGAGGCTGTTATCGCCCCTTTCTATGGCTAACCCCATGTTATTAGTGCTCAGTAGGCACAGAAGTTTTGTTATGAAGCTCACACCTCATCTCCCTTTTTTATGTATTTAGCTAGAATTTTAAAACCTGAACAATAGAATTCAACGTAAAATGCCGGATCTTGTCCATAAAAAAAAACAATACTTTTTGGAACATAGTGTAATGACCACAGATAAGATAAGGCCTTGCCCGCCTGGGCAACACATCAGCATTTGGTCGACTGGTTAGTGCAGTTGACTGTGGTCTGGGAGACTGTGGTTCGAGACACGCTCTGGGCACGACTTGTTCGCCACAGTATTTTCCTCATTGTCTTATGGTTTTCTCTTAATATCTTTACTATTTCTAAACACAAAAACATGAAAGTGTCCTTCATAATTCAATAATACAATAGGTTCATGTTAAGGACATCCGTTTTAATTAGTTCTCCTTCGATTATGACATGTTATTAATGCTCAGTAGGCACAGGAGGTTTGTTATGTATTGTTATAGGTTTGCCTATGAGGCCTATTTCGTGTCTATTTTTGCACAGTTCACTAACGCTTTGAGCTAGGAGGCTGAAATTCTAGGCTCTGTATCAGGTGGTGACTCTCATCCACTGTGCCGAGGTCCAGACCCGTGCGACCTTCGGAAGTGCCAAAGGTCACCGCGTGTGTTGCTTTTCGGGCCTGCAAAGCCTATTTCGTGTCTATTTTTGGACAGTTAACTCACGCTTTGAGCTAGGAGGCTGAAATTCTGGACTCTGTATCAGGAGGTGACTCTGATCAACTGTGCCGAGGTCCAGACCCGTGCGACCTTCGGAAGTGCCAAAGGTCACCGTGTGTGGTGCCTTTTTTGGGCCTTTTTTGTGTGTTTTTTGAATAATTCACTAACGCTTTGAGCTGGGAGGCTGATTTTTGACTATGTTGCAATGCAGAAGGCCCTTTGCTAGGATCTTTTGGTCCCGTGGCTGTATGACTTCCACTGAGCTAGTTGGCGTTGCAGAGGGTTCACAGAGTTGAGACTTGGCAAGCCCAATCTAGGCCCCATATGGAGGCCACAGGTGAAGTTTCAAAGCCCCGCCCATCGAAAAGTACAGGTCCGATCTGCACCAAACTAACGTCTGTCTGTTCAGGGGATGCCCCCAAACAACATATATTTTTGTGTTTAGAAATGTTAAAGATATTAAAAGAAAACCATAACACAATGAGGAAAATACTGTGGCGAACAAGTCGTGCCCAGAGCGTGTCTCGAACCACAGTCTCCCAGACCACAGTCAACTGCACTGACCAGTCGGCCAAATGCTGATGTTTTGCCCAGGCGGGCAAGGCCATATCTATCTGTGGTCGTTACACTATGTTCCAAAAAGTATTGTTTTTATTGGACAAGATCCAGCATTTTACGTTGAATTCTATTGTTCAGGTTTTAAAATTCTAGCTAAATACATAAAAAAGGGAGGTGAGGTGTGAGCTTCATAACAAAACTTCTGTGCCTACTGAGCATTAATAACATGGGGTTAGCCATAGAAAGGGGCGATATAATGAGGTGTGAGCTCCATAGCAAGCATTAATAACATGGGGTTAGCCATAGAAGTAGGGCTCTACTGGCCCATATCTATGGGATGATTGTTATCGTTTTGTCCTTCTTTCAATCGTATGACAGCAGTCAAATCGGGTGACGGATCCCAGTGACTTCGCATAGTACTATATCAGTGGTGCTCACATTAAAACCTCAATAAACCACTGCTAAAACAGCGTTGAAAACATGCTTTTACAAACTGACAGTAACAAACAGTACCTTGCGTGACAAAAACTCATAATTTAGCCACTATAACAAAGAATAATATATAAATAATAATAATGTCATAATCCGTGTATATATCACGACAACGGATCCCATTGACTTTGCATAGTACAATATCCGTGGTGTACACACGGAATTACACCTGCCACTGTTTATGTAATAACTGCTCGGGGGTCATGTTCTGGGTATGGGTCTCTGTAAAGCGTCTAGAGACAACTCTGTTGTATTAGACGCTATATAAATAAAATTGAATTGAATTGAATTGAATTGAATTGAATTATACCATTTTCCGTGTATATACCACAGGAAAATAGTGGTGAGAGGTTGTGGGCATTTCACAGATTTTTGTGAGATCAGGTTGTGTAAAACTGCCATCCCTCCTTTCCATCCCTTATGTAATTTCATCAATGAATGTGGTTTTACTGCTATTTCAACATTTAGAGTCATCACCAGAAAAATAACATCAGAAAAATAACTCATTTGAACATTTTCACCTTTTTCAAGTAAATTTTCACTTGAAATAAGTAGAAAAATCTGCCAGTGGGACAAGACTTATCTTCTCATTACAAGCAAAAAAATCTTGTTCCACTGGCAGATTTTTCTACTTATTTCAAGTGAAAATCTACTTGAAATAGGTGAAAATTGTTGTTTTTTTCCAGTGATGAGTCTTGTTTTAAGTGTAATTAGATTTTTTTTTGCTAAAATGAGACATTTTAACTAGAAATAAGACAACAATTCTTGTTAAGATTTTGAGTTTTTGCAGTGATCCATTTTATTGATAAGTTCAGAAAACTGTTTTTTATTATTGTGTTTTGATGTATTTGATGTAAGCCCAGTGGATATTTAAAGTTTACAGATGGCTGCATTTAACTGCTGCTATGTCATTCCTGCAGTATTTCTGCAGGTGTTTTGGTCACTGCTATTATTTGTAATATATTATATTATTTGTAATCAGCACAAATTATCTGTCCCCATATGATAAAATCCACCATCCCCCTGATTTTTTTTTTTTACAATTCGAGTACTGTCTATACAGCCTTACCGTGTGCCAAAGTGCTTTACAGCAAGTAATAGATATAAAAGGAGGATAAATAAGAACAATAAAACAATAAAAAACAACAAAATACTACAAAATGTAATAAGATAAATTTCATCACACTACTGGGTGTTAAAAGCCATCTTAACGAGGTTTTTAGCCGAGATTTAAAGATGCAGAGGTCAGAAATAAGCTGCATCTCGGTCGACCCCGGTGCTTATATTTTGACCTCGGGACTTCCAACAAAATGTGATTGGTTTGAACTCAGCGCTCTACCGGGATTACGGACACTTAAAAACTCGGATATATACAAGGGAGCGAGGCTGTTAAGAGCTTTAAAAATGGACATCAAAAGTTTAAAATAAATTGAACCTTTGTCAGCCTTCTGATTGTTCGCTGACTGACCAATCAGAACAGCCGTCTCTCTCTTGTTCACATCCGTTGAAAAAGCCTAGGTTTTACTGGCCTTGTATCTAAATTTAAATCACTGGACTTCTTTTTTAAAACTTTTTTATTAGTAAAAAGGAACACTTGTAGGGTCGTGAGGGTGCAGCGTATGTTTTATCCCCAAACTGGCAGAAATCTGAACCGTACTTCCTAAAACAAAGTCGGCTCGGCAGCAGCTACAACCCACAGCTACGACCAAGAAAGCATTTATTAATTTATCTTAAAATGGTTAAGCATGTGCTCGGTAGGGATGGGCGGTATGGACTAAAAAATGTATCACGATGATTTCTGGCATTTATCCCGATAACGATAAAAATGACGATAAAAAAAATACCAATTCAACTCCATCTTTGTAACTATAAATCTATCACCACATTCAGTCTTTGGAGCCAAAACACTGCTCTAAAAGATACTAAATTATACTAATCGTCATCAATGGAAATTTATCGTTCTTTCTTTCTTTCTTTCTTTCTTTCTTTCTTTCTTTCTTTCTTTCTTTCTTTCTTTCTTTCTTTCTTTCTTTCTTTCTTTCTTTCTTTCTTTCTTTCTTTCTTTCTTTCTTTCTTTCTTTCTGGCTCATATCCTTCCTTCCTTCCTTCCTTCCTTCCTTCCTTCCTTCTTTTTTCCCTTCCTTCCTTCCTTCCTTCCTTCCTTCCTTCCTTCCTTCCTTCCTTCCTTCCTTCCTTCCTTCCTTCCTTCCTTCCTTCCTTCCTTCCTTCCTTCCTTCCTTCTTTTTTCCCTTCCTTCCTTCCTTCCTTCCTGCCTTCCTTCCTTCCTCCATCTTCCTTTCTTCCATCCTTCCTTCCATCCTTCCTTCCTTCCTTCCTTCCTTCCTTCCTTCCTTCCTTCCTTCCTTCCTTCCTTCCTTCCTTCCTTCCTTCCTTCCTTCCTTCCTTCCTTCCTTCCTTCCTTCCTTCCTTCCTTCCTTCCTTCCTTCTCGTCATCAACATGAATTTATCGTTTTTTACAGCGAGTTGACAAATTCTTACTGTGGGGAATTTTTTTGACGGTATATCGTGAACGGTAAAATATCACCCATTCCTAGTGCTCGGAGATGGTAAAAGAGACAATCACAGGAATAAATTTCATCCCAAAACCAACCGTAAATTAAGAAAAATGTGGATAAAGCTACGTGGACGGCCACACCTTCCACCGTGCGATCAGCTAAACTCATCAAAAGATCTCGTTTTCACCGAAAACCTCCGTTTTTTAAACTCCCTACACGGTAACTGAAGTGTTCCTTTTTATTTACAGGACTGTCTCAGAAAATTTGAATATTGTGATAAAGTCCTTTATTTTCTGTAATGCAAAAATTTTGTACATTCTGGATTCATTACAAATCAACTGAAATATTGCAAGCCTTTTATTATTTTAATATTGCTGATCATGGCTTACAGCTTAAGAAAACTCAAATATCCTATCTAAAAACATTAGAATATTCTGGGAATCTTAATCTTAAACTGTAAACCATAATCAGCAATATTAAAATAATAAAAGGCTTACAATATTTCAGTTGATTTGTAATGAATCCAGAATGTATGACATTTTTAGGGCCCGAGCACTTGCGCACTTACAGTGCGAAGGCCCTATTGTATCTGTAGGAATTTTTTTTCTTTCTTTCTTCTGACGAAAGGAGGGCCTTTTTTCCCCCTAAACGTGCCCAAAAAGTCACCAAATTTTGCACGCAAGCCAGGCCTGGCGATAAATTTGATATTTCATGGTTTGCATTAATGGGCGTGGCCTAACCGCTCAACAGCGCCCCCTAGAAAACTTTTCTCTGCCATAACTTTTGAACGGGTTGTGATAAAGACATGTGGGTGGTGTCATCGGACTCAGTATTGAGTCCTTCACCATAATTGGTGAAAATTAGCCCCACCCCTTCATCTGATTGGTTGTTCCTATTTTCTGCTATAACTTTTGACTGATTTGACATAGGAAGTCGTGGGTGGTGTCATGTCTGATATGCTTATGGGGGACGGTGGCCATGAGTGCGAGGGCCCGTTCATCACTGCTTGCAGCTTTAATTGTTTTTTTAATTGCATTACAGAAAATAAAGAACTATATCACAATATTCAAATTTTCTGAGACAGTCCTGTATATATAGTTGCTGTTGATCTTCTTTGGTCCAATAATTAGAAATAAAAAACCCTGTTTTTGCAATGGAAGAGGACGGGAGAGATGACAGTGTTGTCCGACCTGGTAACGGGGACAACGGCATGAACAAGTGAGCAGTAACATATAGAATAAATGTTCCAGAGTCACAATCACCTGCAGGATCCTGTCGAAAGGCTTGAGCCCGTTTCTGTCAGCCGGCCCGTCGGGCCTGATCATGTTCACGTAGACGCCCTTCTCCAAGTAGCCGTCGGACACGCTGAAGCCGAAGTCGTCGCTCTCCGGGTCCTTGATCACCGTTACCTGGTGAAACGTAGCGTTTCTTGTAATATTATGAGAATAAAGTCGTAAAATTACAAGAATAAAGTCGTAATATTACAAGCTCCCGGCTCACAGACAAAAAACTTTTGTAAATCAGGTTATATTTGTGTGTGCATCAAAAACACATATGTGAATATTGTCCTACGCACGTGTGAATTGTTCTGTGCATTTGTGAATCGGATTGTGCATTTGTAAATTTTGTCCTGTGCATTTGTGGATCGGCGTGTGTATTTGTGAAATATGAGACTGTAGTAGCCCCATATGAAAGTGACTAAAACTATTAAAAAGTAAAATGATAGCTTGACCCAAAGACTAGACTAAAGCTAAAATTGAAACAGGCTGACAGGCTCGTGGACAAAGGCAGCCGCTCATTTGTGCAGAACGGCTGCTTTTTTTTTTTTTTTTTTATTTAATCAACTTTCCTTCGTATTCTTGAACTGAATTGGATTCATGTTATTATCATTAATGCTCATTAATCATTAATGAGACCAGATTTAATAAACTCCCCAGTTTTTCCTTTGGAACTTGTTGAATGTTAGATAACAAAAGTTTGTTGACCAAAGAAGTTTCACGTGAAGGTTCACCTGATCTTTTGGCTTGTACCGTCATAAGTGGTAGTTTGAAGGTTTGACAGTTTCTTTAACCCTCGGGCTTTCTTTGGGTCAAGGAAGGAAGGAAGGAAGGACAGAAAGAAGGAAGGAGGGAAGGAAGAATGAAAAGAAGGACAGAAAGAAGGAAGGAGGGAAGGAAGAATGAAAAGAAGGACAGAAAGAAGGAAGGAGGGAAGGAAGAATGAAAAGAAGGAAGGAAGGAAGGAAGGAAGGAAGGAAGGAAGGAAGGAAGGAAGGAAGGAAGGAAGGAAGGAAGGAAGGAAGGAAGGAAGGGAGAAAAGAGGAATGGAAGAAGGAAGGAGAGAGCAGGAGGAAAGAAGGAAGGAAGGGAAAAAAGAAGGAAGGAAGGAAGGAAGGAAGGAAGGAAGGAAGGAAGGAAGGAAGGAAGGAAGGAAGGAAGGAGGGAAGGAAGAATGAAAAGAAGGAAGGAAGGAAGGAAGGAAGGAAGGAAGGAAGGAAGGAAGGAAGGAAGGAAGGAAGGAAGGAAGGAAGGAAGGAAGGAAGGAAGGGAGAAAAGAGGAATGGAAGAAGGAAGGAGAGAGCAGGAGGAAAGAAGGAAGGAAGGGAAAAAAGAAGGAAGGAAGGAAGGAAGGAAGGAAGGAAGGAAGGAAGGAAGGAAGGAAGGAAGGAAGGAGGGAAGGAAGAATGAAAAGAAGGAAGGAAGGAAGGAAGGAAGGAAGGAAGGAAGGAAGGAAGGAAGGAAGGAAGGAAGGAAGGAAGGAAGGGAGAAAAGAGGAATGGAAGAAGGAAGGAGAGAGCAGGAGGAAAGAAGGAAGGAAGGAAGGAAGGAAGGAAGGAAGGAAGGAAGGAAGGAAGGAAGGAAGGAAGGAAGGATGAGAGAAAAGAGGAAGGTAACAAGCAAGGAGAATTAGGTCATTTTGACCTGAAGACAGCACCAGGGTTAATGGGGTGACGGATCTATTTCTCCTTCCAGCTATGGGGTGAACAACATGCACATGTCAGCATAAAACCTGCTCAGCTGGTTTGGGTTACTCTATTATTCCATACTGTGTGTTACATAAAACCATATACCCCCCCCCCCCCCCGAATCCTGCATAATTTCATGCTCGCTTTAGGGCGCGTGAAACTTGAACCGTCTCATTTCGCGTGGGAGCTAGCCGGGTCCTGAAGGCAGTACTTGAGTTGAGGGGGGAAGAGGGGGGACGGCATCCCCCCCTGAAATAAAAATGATCAAAATCATCCCCCCTGTAAAACTGCCATCCCCCCTTTCCATCCCTTATGTCATTTCATCAATGAATGTGGTTTTACTGCTATTTCAACATTTAGAGTCATCACCAGAAAAATAACACCAGAAAAATAACTTATTTGACAATTTTCACCTGTTTCAAGTAAATTTTCACTTGAAATAAGTAGGAAAAGCTTTTTCTAATTATTCTAAGTGAAAATCTACTTGAAACAGGTGAAAATTGTTGTTTTTTTCCAGTGATGAGTCTTGTTTTAAGTGTAATGAGATTTTTTTTACTAAAATGAGACATTTTAACTAGAAATAAGACAAATATTCTTGTTAAGATTTTGAGTTTTTGAAATTAACTTAAATTAATTAAATACACTGAGTAGGAAGTTTTCTAAATATGTCAGATACATTTAACATCTTTCGATGGATTTTTCTTAACCCTTGTACTGTCTTTGGGTCAAAATGACCTAATCTCTCCTGTTCCTTCTTTCCTCCTGCTCTCTCCTTCCTTCCTTCCTTCCTTCCTTCCTTCCTTCCTTCCTTCCTTCCTTCCTTCCTTCCTTCCTTCCTTCCTTCCTTCCTTCCTTCCTTCCTTCCTTCCTTCCTTCCTTCCTTCCTTCCTTCATTCATTCTTTCCCCCCTTCTTTCCTTCCTTCCTTCTTTTCTCCCCTCGAACATTCTTTCCTTCCTTCCTTCCTTCCTTCATTCTTTTTTTCCTTCCTTCCTTCCTTCCTTCCTTCCTTCCTTCCTTCCTTCCTTCCTTCCTTCCTTCCTTCCTTCCTTCCTTCCTTCCTTCCTTCCTTCCTTCCTTCCTTCCTTCCTTCCTTCCTTCCTTCCTTCCTTCCTTCCTTCCTTCCTTCTTTTTTCCCTTCCTTCCTTCTTTCTTCCCTTCTTTCCTTCCTTCCTCATTTTCTCCCTTCCTTCCTTCTTTCCTCCCTTCTTTCCTTCCTTCCTTCCTTCTTTTCTCCCTTCCTTCATTCCTTCTTTTCTCCCTTCCTTGACCCAAAGACAGCACACTGTGCAGCATGTTTGACGTAGGCGGAGCCGACCACCCCGGGACGGGAGCCAGCTGGAACCTGCACCACCTCATGTCAGTCACACTGGGCTGTTTTATTTAATCACTTTAGCTGAGATTTTTTGTTATATTGGATCAGAATGAATGCACAGTATAATTAAGTTAAACTCTTTCATGGAACATCTGAAACGAGTCGTTGCCAGAGTAAAAACGAGGACCAGCCGAGCCCCCGCTGAGACCCGGGCTCTCTCCGTCTGCCACTCGTGGCGTTAGAAAAGTGAGCTGGTCAATGTCTGCGGAGCTACGGTGCTGCTAAAACAAAAGAAACTGGACATTTAAGTCGCAGTTTAGAATCTGTTACAAGATCCAGTACTATTTTTGGATTTGCTGTGCACATTCCAGGCGTGCAGAACTTGGCATAAATGTAGTTCCTGCGTTCCCACCAGGATTCAATTCAACACAAAAGTTTGATGGCGACATACCACTGTGTTTTTTTCCCTGACTTTGCAAAAGTTTCATATTCTGCTCCTTATTTCTAGCGTTAATACAATAACCTTAATCCAAAGATGAAAGCAGCATGGTGGAGCCACATTGTAGCCACTCTATAGTCAAGAAAGAGTGGACCCCTCAGAAGTCAACTAAAAATAAATGTTGAGTTTACACACAACTACGACGGAGTATTAGGGCCAAACTAAGACAAAAAAAGAATTGGAAATTACGGGAATAAAGTCATAATGTTGCGAGAATAAAGTCATAATAGAATAAAGTCGTTATATTACGAGAATAAATTTGTAAAATTATGAGAATAAAGTCTTAATGTTGCGAGAATAAAGTCGTAATAGAATAAAGTCGTAATATTATGAGAACAAAGTCGTAATACGAGAATAAAGTCGTAATATTCAGAGAATAAAGTCGTAATACGAGAACAAAGTCGTAATCATACGAGAATAAAGTCGTAATATTATGAGAATAAAGTCGTAATATAATGAGAATATAATTTATGACAACTCTAACAGGAAGAGCTTCTTCTCCCTGTGTTAAAATTATGAATATTGAGCATCTTGTGAAGTTTTAAATATATAACATATTTATAATATATTTAATATTACGACTTTATTCTCGTAATATTATGACTTAATTCTCATAATTGTACAACTTTTTTCTCATATTATTGTGACTTTATTCTCGTAATTTCAATTTTTTTTGTCTTAGTTTGGCAGACGTTACATCAACCTGCTTGAAAATAAAGCCTAAAGGAAGCGAGTACAAACCAAAAAGAACTGGGCCTTGAATGGAGCCTTGTGGTACCCCAAAGTTAAGTGGGGATGCAGCTAAGAAAAACCGGTCTAAATAGAGAAACTTCTGTCTACCAAATCTGACCCGAATCAGCTAAGAACTGTACCTTTAATGCCCACTAGGAATGGGCGATATTTTACCGTTCACGATAAACCGCCAAATAAATTCCCCACGGTAAGAATTTGTCATCTCACGGTAAAAACGATAAATTCCTGTTGATGACGTTTTTGTGTAAAGCTGATTTATGGTTCTACGTTAAATCCACGCACAACGTACGTGAAGGAAGGAAGGAAGGAAGGAGGGAAGGAAGGAAGGAAGGAAGGAAGGATATGAGCCAGAAAGAAAGAAAGAAAGAAAGAAAGAAAGAAAGAAAGAAAGAAAGAAAGAAAGAAATAAGCCTGAAAGAAAGAAAGAAAGAAAGAAAGAAAGAAAGAAAGAAAGACAGAAAGAAAGAAAGAAAGAAAGAAAGAAAGAAAGAAAGAAAGAAAGAAAAAAGAAAGAAAGAAAGAAAGAAAGAAAGAAAGAAGAAAGAAAGAAAGAAGAAGAAGAAAGAAAGAAGGATACATTCCCGTTGATACGTGTTTGTTTAACAAACATGGAGGATCTGAGTCATTCCAGTTTTGCAGTACAGGTGGAACTCATTTAATTGGTTTTTATCAATTCAATTTAATTGGTGTAGTTTAGTAGTATTTAGTATCTTTTAGAGCAGTGATTTGGCTCCAAAGACTGAATGTGGTGATAGATTTATAGTTACAAAGGTGGAGTTGAATTGGTATTTTTTTTTATCATCATTTTTTATCGTTATCGGGATAAAATTAGCGTGATACATGTTTTAGTCCATACAGCCCATCCCTACTGCCCACACATGTTTCTAGTCATGGTGATAACCCAGGGTTTTAGCATGGGGGGCCCGGGGCTACGACCTGCAGACTGTGCAGGTCACAGCTGCATTATTCCAGACATGTAAACACCTCCATGGCAATATAACAAGCATTTGCAGCATTTGTGGGCACCAGATGGCACACAGCATTTGTGCAAAGCTCTCTAAATAAGTCCTTCATTGTGAGATCCAAAGTAAAGCACTGTGAGCACCGTTTTATCCGCCCTGCTGCCGCGCTCTTCTGCTGGATTGATTACTGTTACTTGCACTGTTTGGTTTTCTCCCTTCATTTTAATTTTGTGATTCAGTCATTGTGGTGAAAGCTGACACATTTTACATTTATTTTTAACCCTTGTGCTGTCTTCGGGTCAAGGAAGGAGGAAGTGAAGAAGGAAGGAAGGGAAAAAAGAAGTAAGGAAGGAAGGGAGAAAAGAAGGAAGGAAGGAAGGAAGGAAGGAAGGAAGGAAGGAAGGAAGGAAGGAGGGAAGGAAGGAAGAAGGAAGGAAGGAAGGAAGGAAGGAAGGAAGGAAGGAAGGAAGGAAGGAAGGAAGGAAGGAAGGAAGGAAGGAAGGGAGAAAAGAAGGAAGGAAGGGAGGAAAGAAGGAATTAAGGGAGAAAAGAAGGAAGGAAGAAAGAAAAGAAGGAAGGAGGGAAGGAAGGGAAGGAAGGAAGGAAGGAAGGAAGGAAGGAAGGAAGGAAGGAAGGAAGGAAGGAAGGAAGGAAGGAAGGAAGGAAGGAAGGAAGGAAGGAGAAAAGAAGGAAGGAAGGAAGGAAGGAAAGAATGGAGAAAAGAAGGAAGGATGGAAGGAATGAAAGAAGGGAAAAAAGAAGAAAGGAAGGGAGGAAAGAAGGAAGGAAGGAAGGAAGGAAGGAAGGAAGGAAGGAAGGAAGGAAGGAAGGAAGGAAGGAAGGCAAGGGAGGAAGGAAGGAAGGAAGGAAGGAAGGGAGGATAGAAGAAAGGAAGGGAGAAAAGAAGGAAGGAAGGGAGCAAAGAAGGAAGGGAGAAAAGAAGGAAGGAAGGAAAGAAGGAAGGAATGGAGAAAAGAAGGAAAAAAGAGAGAAAGGAAGGAAGGAAGGAAGGAAAGGAGAAAACAAGGAAAGAATGTACGAGGGGAGAAAAGAAGGAAGGAAGGGAGAAAAGAGGATGGGAAGAAGGAAGGAGAGAGCAGGAGGAAAAAAGGAAAGGAGAATTAGGTCATTTTGACCCAAAGACAGTACAAGGGTTAAATAAAGCTGCTACCATTTTTCTGCCTTATTATTATTTTTTTATCTAACTTGCTGTTTGGTGAAATTTAGTCATCTAAAATTAAAATGAGATGGTTAGTTCTAGTTTCGAGTAGCATGGAGGTAAGGATGCAAAGAATCATCGTAGCTCTTACTTTGTATTTAGCTGTTGAAGCAAACCTTTCACTTTACAAGAAACTGCAAAGCATCAGAGGTTTGGACTCACTTTGTGCAGCTCCAGGGGCGTTGGGGATAGAATTCCCTGCATTTCCTCTTTGATCCTACGGGACTCCCACGTTCTCTCTGATACTCTCAACGACGCCTTGGGCTTGGGATCGTGGTGCAGAACAGGGGATTGGTCGTCTTGCTGGAGATGGGCCTCTTGGTGGAAATTGGTTTCGTCGTGCAGGTGGGCGTCTGAGTCGCACAGGAATACACGTTAATACGCCATATTTCTTATCTCTTGCTGGTTGGTGGTACTGTGCCCAGTCATGTGACATGTGACGCTGACCTTGGTGGAACTGGGCCTCTTCGTGTAGATGGGCCTCCTCGTGCAGGTGGATGCCCTGATGGAGGTGTGTACTCTGGAGCAGGTTCCCCTGGTGGAGGGAATTCCTCCGGAGCGGGCTCATCCTGCTGTGGCTCAGGATGGGCTCGGGTGGAGGCTTTCCGACTCCGTCTACGCCCAGGCTGATGGCCGTCCCTGTCATGATGGACGCCTGCACAAGCAAATACACGTGATCACCAGGACACGGACACATCTCACGTTGATACGTGACATTAATGACGTGCATTTTTAAGTTGGATGTGAGTTTTAACATGCAGGCAAACCTCTATTTCTCTGAGGAGCTCAGACTGACCGCAGGTCTCCAGGTCCTCGAGTGCCTGACACCAGAAACTGTCGTCTGGATCCAACAGGATTCCATCCGGTGGTTGGCCGATAAACCTATCAAATACAAATGACACTTGCTTTCTTCGTTTTTTTGTAAGATTTTACTGTTAGATATTCTGTTTTGTCACTTTCTATATACTTAGTTTGACAAAAGGTGGAAGTTAATAGTTTTTTGTACTGTCGGAGGCCATGGAAAAGCTCCCTTCAGCTCAGTGGTGTTGGGCTACCGTTCATGTGCTCATGTGAACTCTGAACTTATGAGTGCATATGGACATTTTGAATATGTGTATTCGACTTTAAAGCCGGCTCAACCCAAAATCAGCTACCTATTTCTGAGACTGATTTCTGCTGTTAAAAGTTATCATTTTTCCTGGAAAACCAGGTGGTGCCCCACGAGGATTAAATGATTTTGATAATTAAATTTGATAAAAAGTCTACTTTATTAATTATTAATAATTGTTGAATAAAATTATTAATAACTCTTGATAACTGGAACAGTGCCCCTATGTGGCACAACATAATTGGTGCCCCGTGTGAGGCTCCGAATATAACAGCATTGTCACTGAATTTGTGTGAAATAACCGAACATTAATTTTGATCGGGAAAGAAAATATTTTTATTTTTCTTACCCTCTCTCATTAATATCGGATTTCTACGGTTATTGTAAAACCTCCTGTTTTAATGGCAACCTAGCTTCACTAATGGTTGGTTGTTTTGTTAAGTTCTTTCATTTTATTAATTTGAACTTTTATTTCTATCACTAGATTTTATTAATCTTTTGATTAATTTCCTGTGCAACCATACTTAACCAAAGTTAATGGTTGGTTTTGTTTTAAAGGTATTGTGACATCATTTTTAACATGCTTTTAACACTATTAAAAGTCTTGGCCAACATCCCTCAAATGTGTCTAAAAGAGTGTAACAAGAAAAACTTCACTCTAGTACTCCATTCTGTCCTTTTTATGAAAGTGTTTTTTTGTGCCGTGAAAAATGGTTCCTTTTTCCCCTTTCCTGTCAATCATTGCCCCGCTCCTCCTCCAAACCTCCTCCAACCAACCGCTACACACTTCTGCCGTCTTCACACACACGCGCGCACACCGACCACAAACACCGACACACACAGCCCAGACAGGGCGACTAGACAGACCACAGCAAACAATCACAAAAATAAAGGCATGTAAATAAAGTGTCCCCTTATCTTAAGTCCAGTCAGTGGCCGCGGGTCTTCTTAGCTGTTTTCCTCCGGTGATTAGAACAAAAGAGGCTCTAACAGCTCCGTGTTAAGCCTGATTTATGGTTCCGCGTTAAATCGACGCAGAGCCTACGCCGTAGAGTTCAGCGTACGGTGCGCGTCGCCGCGTAACCCTACGCCGTAGGCTCTGCGTCGGTGTAACGCGGAACCATAAATCAGCCTTTATGGTGCGCTGGAGAGGAGAGGAGGCAGCGAGCTGGGTGGAGGGGGCGGTGATTTAGCGGGCCCTGACGTCACGGCCCGCCACCAAACCAGGTGCGCCGTTTTTGCACAGTTATGCGGAAAATCCCAGAAAGCACACAATACACTGAATGTTAAAAGTTCGTTGTTTTTTGGGTGTAATTGATGTCAAGACACCCAACAAAACACAAAAAATCAAGAAAAATGTGTTTTTCATGTCACAATACCTTTAAGTTCTTTAATTCTATTAATTTGAACTTTTATTTCTAAAACTGGATTTTATTAATCTTTTGATTAATTTCCTGTGCAACCATACTTAACTGAAGTTAATGGTTGGTTTTGTTTTAAGTTCTTTAATTTTATTAATTTGAACTTTTATTTCGTGGATCACTTTTATTAATCGTTTTGATTAATTTCCTTTTGCAACCATACTCAACTGAAGGTAATGGTTGGCTGCTTCAAGTTCTTTAATTCCATTAATTGAACTTTTGTTGTTATTACCCCAGGTGATTTATTAATCTTTTTGGATTAATTTCTACCATGCTTTATTAGTTTGAATCTTTAATTTAAGTTATTTAAAGATTCCTCCTTTTTAATTCACTTCGCTCCGACTGAAACCCCCTTTCCCCGCTCCGAGTTTTCTGTTTATATCAGGAATCGGGACGTCTCGAGGATGGACGGCCAGCGTCTCGCCTCAGCTGTGAGCTGCATTTCCTGGATCCGTGACGCCCGCGTTTTGGCGACCGGCGAGCAGGGCCGCACGTCTACAAGTGACCGCCCCCCCGCCGCGCCTCGAAGCGCGTGAGAGGCTCCGTTCGATCCGGAAGCACGGCCCGGCTCGAGGCGGCGCTCCACCGCTGTCCCGTTTCGTTTCAAGGAAAGGAGACGGGAACCGAGAGACTCTGACGGGGAGAACCTGGCAGAAACACGACCCGCAGTCGACAGAGCTGCAGCTTCCAGATCCGGAGATCCAGAGGAGGCGTGAGGTTTTATGGTCCTGGTTGATCAGTGTAATCTAGAGCGGTCCAGAGCTACATTTGTGTTTAATGAAGTAACAGTTCGTATTACTGTGCAACGCGGGCAACTCCCGGCATCATTATCATTATTGTGTTTATTTTGTGGCGCCATTTTCCGCCAGTTATTCACGGTTTAAATGCCGTTTTGGTCATCCGGGCTGATTGCACGTGGTGTGACGAGGGCGACGCCATCTTTAAATATCAAAGCCATCTTTGGCCGGCCACGTGCAGTCACGTCGTTTGAACCACCGAGGTGATCGTGTTTATTATTGTTTTCGATTTCTGTTCCATTTATGCAGTTAACGTTTCATTTTTATTTTTATTGTTGTTGTTTTTCTTGTTAATTAGTGTTTTATCTTTTAACGTAGTTGACATCAGGATTTAATCAATGGTGTGTCGCCTTTCCATCTGCTTGACACCTCGATGTGAATAAATGCTGATTGATTTTAATGAGAAGTTGTTTGTGTTGTTTTATACAGATTCTGGTCACAATGGCTGTTTGACAGAGCTAGAGCCGAACTGTAACGCCTTCAACATTATTCACCAGTAATAACAGCCCTTTACTGTGTTCTGGTGGAATAATTTTTCTGAGACTGATTTCTGCTGTTAAGTTATAATTTTTCCTGGAAAACCAGGTGGTGCCCCACGAGGATTAAATCATTTTGATAATTCAATTTGATAAATAGTCTAATTTATTAATTATTGTTGAATAAAATTATTAATAACTCTTGATAACTGGAACAGTGCCCCTATGTGGCACAACATAATTGGTGCCCCGTGTGAGGCTCTGAATATAACAGCATTGTGACTGAATTTGTGTGAAATAACCGAACATTAATTTTGATTGGGAAAGAAAATATTTTTATTTTTATTCCCTTCTCTCATTTATATTGGATTTCTACGGTTATTGTAAAACCTCCTGTTTTAATGGCAACCTAGCTTCACTAATGGTTGGTTGTTTTGTTAAGTTCTTTAATTTTATTAATTTGAACTTTGATTTCTATGACTAGATTTTATTTATCTTTTGATTAATTTCCTGTGCAACCATACTACACTGAAGTTAATGGTTGGTTTCGTTTTAAGTTCTTTAACTTTATTAATTTGAACTTTTATTCCTATCACATGATTTTATTAATCTTTTGATTAATTTCCTGTGCAACCATACTTAACTGAAGTTAATGGTTGGTTTTGTTTTAAGTCATTTAATTTTATTAATTTGAACTTTTATTTCGTGGATCACTTTTATTAATCGTTTTGATTAATTTCCTTTTGCAACCATACTCAACTGAAGGAAATGGTTGGCCGCTTCAAGTTCTTTAATTCCATTAATTGAACTTTTGTTGTTATTACCCCATGTGATTTGATGTATTTGGAGTCTGATTTGTGTCCTACTGAATATCAAAGGAGCTTAGTAACTTGAGCTAAGTTGGAAAACCTGATTAATGCAAAAGTTAAAATCCTAATTCTTTGTCTCTAAAGACACCTAAGGACCAGCCACCCTTCCACCTTCTCCGCTGACTCCAGTGAGGAGTTGGCTGGAGCCAGCCTGGCGCTGGGGGGGAGACCCGGAGCCCCGGAGCCCCGGAGCCCCGGAGCCCCGGGCTTCCTCCTGGTGGGACATGTGAGAAACGCCGCTATGGACGGCATCTGGAAAACATCCTGGTTCGATGTCCAGTTGGTTCCCTTCGATGCTGAGAAACAGCAGACTCCCAAACGGCTGGGGGCCTCGCCGTCCTCCCGAGGAAGAGCCCGTCCACCCTTCGGAGAAAGTTTGTTGCAGCCACAACCTCATTTTTTCCATCACAACCCACAACTCCTGACCTCGGGGTTGAGGCTCGGAGCGGATATCAACCGGAAAATTAACATCTTCATCTTTTGGCTCAGTTCTTTCTTTATCAACAAAGAGACACCCTAATCCAGCTGTCAATCCTCCACCCTGAGATACCTCAACAACTCTCTAAATTAAAATAACTTTGGTCGTACTTTTCCTGGATTGGCAGTGCACTCGTGATCAATAAAAGTTTGTGGACTATAGGGAAGTATTCAAGTATCTGTACGGGGCAAGAGGTGCGTTTCCATTAGTGGGGCCGGGGATCAGATCTAGGAGGCTGGGATTGTGACGGGTCTGACCTCATTGGTGCTTTGAGCCATCGTGGGTCCATTCAGAGGGACGACTGTCCAGGGAAGTGTTGTGGCCTTGTATAAGTTCACAAAACATTCTTGTTCCTGATAACCGAGACACACACCAACCACTTAGAGTGCATAGAACGACCCCCAGACCCCTCACTGATGGAAATGGGCTATTTGTTCTGGTTAAATCCAACATGAGTAATCTGTTAACACTGAATGTCCCCAACTGACAGGATTAATTTGCTTTCAGTGTGCAGATTATTTTTCCTCCTCGTCCGTCCTCTGGGCTCTCCACCCCCAGTGGTGGTTGCATAACTCCAGCGAACGCTGCCGTCCTCTCAAGTCTCGCCCTCCTGACTCACTGCTGCACACACGGATGCAAACGCACTCAGTTCCAGATACTTGGATCGTCTGACTTCATGACTAAGCCTTCCGCACAAAAACATGCCCCCCAGCAACTCCCGGGGTGCATGCAGGCACCACCGGCCCGACAATAAGAGGAGACAGTTCCCTGCAGAAAATCAACACCATAATTAAAGCTGCAAGCAGCGATTAACGGGCCCTCGCACTCACGGCCACCGCCCCCCATAAGCATATCAGAAATGACACCACCCACGACTTCCTATGTCAAAACATTCAAAAGTTACTGCAGAAAATAGGAACTATGAAATATCGACCAATCAGAAGAAGGGGCGGGGCTAATTCAGGCCAATGAAGGTCAAGTACTAAAACCGAGTCCAATGACACCACCCACAAGTCTTGATGTCAAACCATTCCAAAATTATGGCAGAGAAAAGTATTCTAGGGGGCGCTGTTGAGCCATTTTGCCACGCCCATTAATGCAAACAATGAAGTATCAAATTATCGCCAGGCCTGGCTTGCGTGCAAAATTTGGTGACTTTTGGGGAACTATCAAATATGGACCAATCAGATGAAGGGGGGGGGCGCGCATTTTGGCGTCTAGCGTCGCCGCGGTAATGCTTTTGAAAGAGAAAAGTAATGCGCGTTGTCGCAGGATGGAGACGCACATTTTGGTGTATAATACACCTGGGTGCACATTACGGTTCGGGCTCTGAAGGGGCTGAAGAAATGGCATAAATTTCGCCAAAATGACACGATTAATTCAAGATAGCCGACTTCCTGTTCGGTTTCGGCCATGGCGCCAAGAGACTTTTTTCTTTAAGTTGCGACATGATACAGGTGTGTACTGATTTTCGTGCATGTACGTCAAACCCTGTGGGGCTTGAGGCACAAAGTTTTCTAGGGGGCTGTTGAGCCATTTTGCCACGCCCATTAATGCAAACCATTAAATATCACATTTATCACCAGACCTGGCTTGCATGCAAAATTTGGTGACTTTTGGGGCACGTTTAAGGGGGCATAAAGGCCCTCCTTTCGTCAGAAAAATAATAATAAAAATTCCTACAGATACAATAGGCCCTTCGTACTGTAAGTGCTCGGGCCCTAATAATTAACTATATTTACAGCAGTTTTCTAAACTACGTCACAAGGCTATAAACTTAGGTCCCTAAAACGTTGCACCAGTCCTTGGATCGCAGGTAATCCTGTTAGATAATTCCAGCGTCCGTTAATTCATTTATTCCAGTCAGAGAGGGCAACAAGATTTACGCTGATTCGTGTAACAGAGTCTTCATTTGAGATTGAGATTCACAGGTGAGGAATATATTGGGGACAACACGAGGTTCACCAGAGACATTTTGATGTATTTGATGGATTTAGGAAACGGGGAATCGACTTCGTGATCAATGGACAGCCGTTACTGAAGCCCCAGAAGCAAAGTTAAACCCCCAGTATCAACAGATCAATCTAATTTGATCGGTCTAACAAGGCAAACTGCAGGATGTATATAATCTTCTAAATGGCCCCTGAAAGACGGAGAACTTTAAATCAAAATCCCTCCGTCCTTAGCTGACCTTAGCCATAAAAAATAATTTAATTTTAAACTTTTTAGGTTAAATACACTGAGTAAGTAGTTTTCTAAATATGTCAGATACATTTAACATCTTTTAATGGCTTTTTCTTAATCCTTGTACTGTCTTTGGGTCAAAATGACCTAATCTCTCCTGTTCCTTCTTTCCTCCTGCTCTCTCCTTCTCCCTTCTCCCTTCCTCTTTCCTTCCTTCCTTCCTTCCTTCCTTCCTTCCTTCCTTCCTTCCTTCCTTCCTTCCTTCCTTCCTTCCTTCCTTCCTTCCTTCCTTCCTTCCTTCCTTCCTTCCTTCCTTCCTTCCTTCCTTCCTTCCTTCCTTCACTCAAACCGCAAGACTTTAACAAGACGTTAACAATCGTCTGGCCATCGTGAAAGGCAAACATTCGCACAACTTTCAAGCATTTTGTTGGACTTATTTTGGAGCCTCAGGTCACGGACACATGACAGTCACAATGTCAACAATGAACTCCTCTGTATGTCAAAGAGTTAACAACACTGAGAAAAAAATACGGAATATTACGCTGCTTCAGTAGCTTTTAGCACTACTGGTACACTTCGACACAAAACCAGGGATACAAAGCATGTAGTTAATGATGAGGCATTGTGACACCATGGCTGACCTGAAATGTCAGCTTCCTACCCCCTGCAGAGGCGACAACTTGGAAGTAGCTTCAAAAAAGACTTGAACCACGGGAATGCCGTATGATGAAGTTCCTGACTGACTATGGGGTAGGTTCCAACTGAATGATCACATCTGACTGTAAATACCCATTAATTGCTTTTTGTCTTTCACCTTTGGCTTGTTTATTCCTGCCGTTTGTGCTTTGAACTTACTGTATAAAAGTCCTATTGTCAAACCATTCGGGTTCAGCACACCAACCCAGCCATGCACTGCGTTTGGTCCGCTCACCGCCGGCTACTGAATAAAACTCACTACACCACAGCAGATTTCTGAACTGGATTTTATATTATTCCTCAACATTAACAATCCTAAATGTGTTTTCCTACCCTGGCGGTTTGTCCCAGTCGTCTTCACTGAACCCTCCATCGCTGAACGGGTAGTTCTTTCGTCGTCCAGGTGGAGGTGTGCTACCGCGCTGCTGCTTGACGCTCCGCCACTCGTGCGGGTGCAGGGCGATGCCGGCTGCTTGGTGGCTGTACGTACCTGCAGGGAAAACGGGGGCGTGTTTTCACCAGCGAGCCCGGCCCAGCGGACTGATCCACCTGCGTGACACCTACCCTGGCTGCCGTAGCCGGCGTCCAGGCCAGAACCGTCCCAGGACTCCATGGCCGAGTCCACGCTGGGTATGGTGGTGGAGTAAAGCTCCGACAGCTTGTTGGTCTGCTGGCTGTCCGTCAAATCGTCCTCTTCTGGGTCACTGATCTCGTTTTCCGTCGTGTCCTCGATATCGTTGACCTTCCTCTCATCTAAATCTTAAAGCCAAGAAAACAATTACATTTAACAAAAGTGTTGTTTTCCAGACGCATCGCTTCATCTAGAGGGTAGAATCATTTCTGTCTACAGCCGCGAGCTCGCACCCTAACTAGGGCCCGAGCACTTACAGTGCGAAGGCCCTATTGTATCTGTAGGAATTTTATTTTTTTTCCTCGTTTTTTTTTTTTTTATTTATTTTTTTTCCGACGAAAGGAGGGCCTTTTTTCCCCCTAAACGTGCCCTAAAAGTCACCAAATTTTGCACAGAAGCCAGGCCTGGCGAAAAATGTGATATTTAATGGTTTGCATTAATGGGCGTGGCCTTACGGCTCAACAGCGCCCCCTATAAAACTTTGTGCCTCAAGCCCACAATACGGTTTGACGTACATGCACCAAAATCGCTACACACCTGTATCATGTAGCAACTTAAAGAAAAGTCTCTTGGCGCCATGGCTGAAACCGAACAGAAAGTCGGACATTATGAATTAATCGTGTAATTTTGCCGCAATTTATGCCATTTCTTCAGACGCTTCAGAGCCCGAACCATAACATGCACCCAGGTGTGTTATACATCAAAATATGCGTCTCCATCCTGCGACGATGCGCATTACTTTTCTCAGTCAAAAGGGTTACTGTGGCGACGATATAACGACTCGTGGGTGGTGTCATCAGACTCGGTTTTGAGTCCTTGAACATAATTGCTGCAAATTAGCCCCGTCCCTTCATCTGATTGGTCCATATTTGATAGTTCCTACTTTCTGCCATAACTTTTGAATGGTTTGATATAGAGAGTCGTGGGTGGTTTCATCCGCTAAATGTCCAGGCCTGAAGAATCTACATACAAGTCATACAAGCTTCCACTGCAGCCTGAAGGTGCACAAGGGTGCGAGGGCCTGTTCATCGCTGCTTGCAGCTTTAATTATTCCTTTTCATAATCCTGAGTGTCTTTCTGGTGCGACAACTTCCACCAACCAGCCACGAGGTTGTGACTTCTGGCAGCTGAAGTGTGTAAATCTGCTCATATTATGTTGAAATGTTCTACTTGGATAACCTGCGTCCTGTTTTCCCATCAAACGTTTTTCCAGTCAACCCCATTCTCCCCCTGTGGCGGTTGCCGACCCCCTACCACAGGGGTCGGCAACCCGCGGCTCTAGAGCCGCATGCGGCTCTTTAGCGCCGCCCTAGTGGCTCCTGGAGCTTTTTCAAAAATGTTTGACCTTTTCTTATTCTTTTTCTTTTTTTTCTGCCCTTTTTCTTCCTTTTTTTCCTCTTTTTTCTTTTTTTTTCTCTTTTTTTCTTCCTTTTTCCTTTCCTTTTTAATCTCTATATTTCAACTTTTTTCTCGAAATTTTGACTTTTTTCACAACATTTCGACTTTTTTCTCGAAATTTTGACTTTTTTCTCGACATTTTGACTTTTTTTCTCGAAATTTTGACTTTTTCTCAATAATTTGACTTTTTTTCTCAACATTTTGACTTTTTTCTCAACATTTTGACTTTTTTCTCGACGCTTCTACTTTTTTCTCGACATTTCAACATTAATCTCGACATTTTGACTTTTTTCTCGAAGTGCATAATGAAAGAAAAAAAATCTTCCCCCAGTTATAGGTAATATAAGAACATGCAGCATGTGTCGCCTTCATTCTAAGGCTTATACAAGACAAGACAAGACATTTTTTGCGGCTCCAAACATATTTGTTTTTTGTGTTTTTGGTCCAATATGGCTCTTTCAACATTTTGGGTTGCAGACCCCTGCCCTACCAGTAAAGCAGGGGACACTGTAAAAAACGCTAACTCAGGAAGGACTCAAACATGGTGGCAAAGAGTCTGAGATCTGCGCTTCAAACTGCCAATCTGATGAGATCTGCAGGAATATCTGAGGCTAGTACTGTCCACAGAGACCCCAATCCACGTCCCACGAGGCCCAAAGGATGAACCTTCACTAAAGAAGATAATCCAGATGAGTTATGAGCTAAAGCTTTAGCTCCACAATATACTGTATCTGTCGGATGCAAAGAACACCGTGATGGGACATGGAGATAGTGTGGTTTCTGTCAGCCTGTTTCCATTTTAGATTTAGTCTAGTCTTTGGGTCCAGCTATCATTTTAGTTTTTATTAGTTTTAGTCACGTTCATTCTCCTTTTAGTCGTGTCAAGTTTCAGTCGACTAAAAGTCTGAGCATTTTACTCTTATTTTAGTCAGAATTGTCCAGGACCATTTTAGTCTAGTTTTAGTCAAATATTGTATTTAGCCAAACCCATTTTACAATTCAAACAAGGTTATCTTATTATTATTATTATATTACTGTTATAGACTACCTGATAGACTCAAGAACAATAACAAAATAATGAAACAAAATAATGAACAATATAATGAAAATGTCAAGAAACTGAATGAAGGGTTTTTGAGGCCACGCCGCTGCAAGTAAAATAAACGCTACAAACAAAAAGAAACGACGCTGCAAATAAAAGAAACGCTGCAAATATAAAGAAACCCCGCTGCAAATAAAATAAACGCCGCTGACGGAAGTGAATTACCGGGGACTATTTTTGCCGATGCACCGGTGTTGCACATTAAAAATGACACGTAGCGACGTTGAACACTAACCTTTTCACTTATTTTCTCGTTCGTTGTTCTTTTTATTCCTGGCTCTTCTTATTTCTTCCTTTTCACTTACGTCCTCTTCGTCTTTTTCTTCTCCTCTCATGTAAAAAACACCGGTGCATCAGCAAAAATAGTCCCCGATAATTCACTTCCGTTGTGGCTTTTTTATTTGGCGTTTGTTTTTATTTGCAGCGTTTCTTTTATTTTCAGCAATGGCGGTTCTCGGCCACCGTACAGCTTAATTTCTCTGGAAAATTTAAAGACACCTACTTGACCCCTCCCCCCTTTCGTACTCACTGTCGAGCTGTTTTTTGATCTTGAGGGTGACGGTCTCTCCAGCCATCTGCAGCAGGTGGATGGCTTCGCTCAGCGGCTTCCCTTTCAGACTCACGCTGTTGATGGCCAGGATCCGGTCTCCGACATGAATAGCCCCCGTCCTGGGAACGCACGAAAGACGCAGCTTCACACACACGCAGATCCACCAAAGACAATGAAATATTGAACATAACCAGTACTGGAGTTGTAAAAAAAAATCAGGGGGGATGGTGGATTTGATCATATGGGGACAGATAATTTGTGCTGATTACAAATAATATAATATATTACAAATAATAACACTGACCAAAACAGCTGCAGAAATACTGCAGGAATGACATAGCAGCAGTTAAATGAAGCCTTCTGTAAGCTTTAAAAGGAACCCTGCATATTAAGACATGTAGGTCTTAAAAGATAAATGTTGGTATCAATTATAACAATGTGATATAAAAAACCTTGTTGATGTCTTCGTTTTTATAAAATTTGAAAATATAATTTAACATGTAGGTCGCCATTGTTTTTTACATTCTGGGTAGTACGTCACACGGTGGCACCTGCTGGCCCCCGTCCACTGTTCTGACACCCAGAAACGGATGAAAACACAGCTAAACAGGTGACGGCGCACCAGAAACACAGATGAAAACACAGCTGAACATTAAGGTAGGTGACGGCGCACCTACAAAAAAGTAAAATAAAATAAAAAAAAAGTGCAGCCCCATACAGCATGAACTATAAAAACACCATAAAACTCAGATAGACTAACAGACCACACGTTTCAACTAGCAGATAACCGATGCTACAATAAAAACCCCAGCCAGATCTGGCGTCATTAAATTAAATAAAGATGTTCTTGCCTATTTGAAGCGAAGTCTGCGCCTCCCGTTTCGTCAAAGTCCCGGGCCAGTCCCCTCAGCCTCTTCTCTGTCATCAAACGGTGCACCCAGCCCCGAGGCCGGTTTTAGGGGGGGGCAGGGGTGGGCTATGCCCACCCAAACGTGCATATTGCCCACCGGCGTCTCCATCCCGGCGGCGGTAGCGAGAGCGGAGAGCGGAGAGCGGGTGGCGGAGCGCTGCGGGCTGTAGAGCCCCGGCTACGCAGGCTACGGCGTAGCCTACGCCGTCTACGCCGTAGGGTACGCCGTCTACGCAGGAGCCTAATGCACTGGTAAGATGCGCACGACATTGATCATTTTTGCAGATCTCCCGTGCATCACAGAACTTTGATCCAGTTTGCCTGAACCGAGACGTCTTATGGGCTCCCTCGTCAGCCTCCACGGCCGGGAGATGCTGCTCAACTATGTTTTAGATACCTGTCCCAGTTAAACTAATGGGGCTTATCTTCCCAGAGCCACCGTCGTACGTCATCGCCCCCAGAATGCATTGCGCAGGTAAAACATGGCGCCTCCCGCAGGTCAAAATATGTAATAAACATTGTAGATTTTTAAAGCAATTAGATTATTTTATGTGTTTCTAACAACATATTTTAGTATAAGAGAACAATTGTGGCTAATTAGGGACTACATGTCTTAATATGCAGGGTTCCCTTTAAATATCCACTGGGCTTACATCAAATACATCAAAACACAACAATAAAAAACAATTTTCTGAACTTATCAATATGACTCTGTCCTTCACAGGATAAGTAACATGGATCACTGCAAAAACTCACAATCTTAACAAGAATATTTGTCTATTTCTAGTTAAAACTTATTTACACTTAAAACAAGACTCATCGCTGGAAAAAACAACAATTTTCACCTGTTTCAAGTAGATTTTCACTTGAAATAAGTAGAAAAATCTGCCAGTGGAACAAGATTTTTTTGCTTGTAATAAGAAGATAAATCTTGTCCCACTGGCAGATTTTCCTACTTATTTCAAGTAAAAATGTACTTGAAACAGGTGTGAAAATTGTCAAATAAGTTATTTTTCCGGTGTTATCTTTCTGGTGATGACTCTAAATGTTGAAATAGCAGTAAAACCATGTTCTTTGATGAAATGACATAAGGGATGGAAAGGGGGGATGGCAGTTTTACAGGGGGGGGTGATTTGGACCGTTTTTATTTCAGGGGGGGATGCCATCCCCCCTCATCCCCCCTCAACTCCAGTACTGAGCATAACCGGTTCTCATTATTTAATTACTAAGTGATAACATATTTAGATATCTCGTCTTTGAGCCCGGATCACTGCGTTGACAGATGTAGTGAGCTGAGCCAGACGAGTCCACGAGCGCTGGGCTGCAGCGCTGCAGCGCCACCGGGACTGTTTACCACATCTGACTGGGTGAATTTCCAGATAAATATGCCTCGTGCGAGTGTGCAAGCGTTCCCGGGGCCACAGCAGGTGACGGTGGAAAGGAAAACAGCCGCCGCGCCCTTTAATTCCACTATCACTCGCCGCCACATCAAACCGGCGTGGAATTAGGAATAATCCTCGGTCTTGCGTCCTCCCTGAACAGAGATAAATCGTTCGGAGGTTTTATCCCGCAGGCAGGCAATCATGTACTTTTAATGGGCGAGACAAATAACTCAGAGTGATTAAAGACAGACACACACGTGTGTGTTCAAGTGTTCAGATTTATTTATTATGTTTCTATCGACCAGAGCTGGTTTGATGAGACGTGAGCAAGTCTTAACCCTCGTACTGTCTTCGGGTCCTTCCTTCCTTCCTTCCTTCCTTCCTTCCTTCCTTCCTTCCTTCCTTCCTTCCTTCCTTCCTTCCTTCCTTCCTTCCTTCCTTCCTTCCTTCCTTCCTTCCTTCCTCCTTTCCTTCCATTCTCTCTTCCTTCCTTCCTTCCTTCCTTCCTTCCTTCCTTCCTTCCTTCCTTCCATTCTCTCTTCCTTCCTTCCTTCCTTCCGTTCTTCCTTCCTTCCTTCTTTCATTATCCCTTCCTTCCTTCCTTCCATCCTTCCTTCTTTACTTCCTTCCTTCTTCCTTCCCCTTC
>NC_084594.1:4994746-5107246 GCF_033807715.1 Cololabis saira
AGAAAAGGAAGGGAGAAAAGAAGGAAGGAAGGAAATAAGGAAGGGAGGATGCAAGAAAAGGAAGGGAGAAAAAGAGGAAGGGAATGAAGGAAGGAGAGAGCAGGAGGAAAGAAGGGAGGAAGCGAAAAAAGAATGAAGGAAGAGGAAGGAAGGAAGGAAGGAAGGAAGGAAGGAAGGAAGGAAGGAAGGAAGGAAGGAAGGAAGGAAGGAAGGAAGGAAGGAAGGAAGGAAGGGAAGGAAGGAAGAAGGAAGGAGGAAGGAACAGGAGAATTAGGTCATTTTGACCCAAAGACAGTACAAGGGTTTAAACTAGAACCTGAGAAAGTTGTTGTTTTTTTTTAGAACATTAAACCTCACAAGCTCCCACTTCTCTCGGCCAACAAGCGGTTAAACGTCTCCAACGTTTCCAACGAGCAGCGGGGCTGTAAATGTGTAATGAGCGGTTCCCACAGCTCTCTGCGGTCGCCCATGTGTGAAAGTGAATGTTTGTGCGTACCTGACTGTCGAGGCCAAGCAGCAGCAGCATAATGAAGAAGAGAACGGCCCAGAGTGTCGGGAAAGGCATCATGGTAACAGCCTTAGGGTAGGCAATGAAAGCCAGGCCTGGACCTGGGGGGGCGGGAGAGCACACACAAGGATGTGGAGGGGGGAGACGTTAGTGTCATGTGATAAAATCATCTGATCTGCATCCCTGTGGGGGGGGGAAGAAAACATGAGCCCCGAACAATAGAGACACAGAGCAAGATGTGAGTAAGTGAGCAAATCTTTGTATTTCAGGCCAGGTGCCGATAACTACGGTGGCCGACGAGGTCCAAACGCACTGCAACGGCCTAATGCGTCTCAGTTCAGGAAAACGGCTTCAAGTACAGAAACGATTCAAATTCACAAACTCAAAACGAGGTACAAGAAGAGGAACGTGTTGCAAATGAAAAAACGTGCTGCAAAAAACAAAGAAAAATGCAGCGTCATCAAACGCTGCAAATAGAGAAACGATGCAAAGCACAAAACGATATAAAACAAGAAACCATCTTCAAAATAAAAACGCCTCATAACCGGTCACTGCAACGGGAAGTCTCCAAACCTGCAGGGGGCGCTGCTGACTGAACCACAGTGTTTACATCCATGGTTTAAACATACAGCGGGAACGGTAATGTGATTTTTATCTGACTATATTTATATACAATGTTTATATCACTGTACAACGCTGCACATTACGAGACGTTTCTTTATTATATTTTAATGTTACAGTCAGCTGTTCGGTCTCTCTCTACATCCCGTGTGTCTGTCCATTGAGCTGTTACGCTGAGAGCGCCCCCTGCAGGTTTGGAGCACTTCCGGTTGTAGTGACCGGTTATGAAGCGTTTTTCTTTTGAAGATGATTTCTTGTTTTATATCGTTTTGTGCTTTGCATCGTTTCTCCGCGCGTTTGATGACGCTGCATTTGTCTTTGTTTTTTCATTTGCACCACGTTCCTCTTTTTGTACCTCGTTTTGAGTTTGTGAATTTGAATCGTTTCTGTACTTGAAGCCGTTTTCCTTAACTGAGACGCATTAGGCCGTTGCAGTGCGTTTGGCCCTTGTTGGCCACCGTACGATAACGTACTGATTATAACTAAAATACATCCTTACTTACCTCTTTCTTGCATTAAACTACTAAAAAGGTTATATAATAATATCTTCTGTTGACCTCACTGCGATATTCTAACAGAATGTAAAGTTATCAAATGTTAAGTTAACTGCATCTCTGTGGAAGTAAATCAGTCGTGAGAGAAATCGTTACAGACAAGTCTCAGTTTCTCCCAAAAAGTTCGGATGATGTGTTAAAATGTATATAAAAAATAAAATGCAATGATTTGCAAATCTCATAAACCCATATTTTATTCACAACAGGAAGTATGAAAACGCATAAAATGAACATTTTTTTTTCCTTTTTTTCTTTTTTCTCTTTTGTTCCTTTTCTCTCTTTTTTCTTTTTTTTTCTTCTTTTTTTCTTCATTTTTCCTTTCCTTTTTAATCTGGACATTTGACTTTTTCTCGACATTTCATTTTTTTCTCGAAATTTCGACTTATTTCTCGAGATTGTACTTCGATATTAATCTCGACATTTCTGTACTTTTTCTCGACATTTCGACTTTTTTCCTCAACATTTCGACTTTTTTCTCAACATTTCGCCTTTCACCATTTGTCTTCATTCTAAGGCTTATACAAAACTTTTTCATTTTTTGCGGCTCCAGACATATTTGTTTTTTGTGTTTTTGGTCCAATATGGCTCTTTTTCATTTTAAGGTTGCCGACCCCTGGTCTAGATGAATCTAGATGAACTATCATCAATGTCAGAGCAGCATTTCCTCTGATCCAGATGTGTTTTCAGGTAAGTCGCAGTGAGACGCTTCTAACCGCATCAATTACAAATCCTGGCTTCTATGGGGAGTCTGGGGGAATCAGATCATGAAACTATTACGGGCTACTGTAAAAAAGAAGGAGAAACGTCTACATTTCTCCAGCTTAAACATTTAACATGTTTTCTCTGCTCTCTTGTAGGTACAACGCAGGTTATGGGATTTGCAAATCACTGAATCCTACTGATATTTGAGTTCTTACAGCGTCCCAGCTTCCTTTAATTGGGGTTTTAAGTGGATTCATAATCAGTTTTCCAGGAACAGACCGCCGGAAACGTTAAAGAACAGTCTGTTCTACGTGTGCCGGGTTAAAGTGGCCGTAACATTTACAGGTACAGAGTATCAGCAACGCTTCCATCACTCCAGCAATTTTGCATCCCCGACTGAAATTAAAAATGAGACTTTTTTCATCAGGAATGCAAAATGAGCGTCGTAAAAAACAGCAGCAGGAGCAAACTGAGGCTCGTTTTTTTTTTGCCCTTTTCTTTGAAAAAAAAATGAGATATACAGGACTGTCCTCAGAAAAATTTGAATATTGTGATTTTCTGTAATGCAATTTCCAAAAACAAAAATGTTATACATTCTGGATTCATTACAAATCAACTGAAATATTGCAAGACTTTTACTATTTTAATATTGCTGATCATGGCTTACAGTTTAAGAAAACTCAATATCCTATCTCAAAAAATTAGAATATTTCTGGGAATCTAATCTTAAACTGTAGGAATAGGAACTATGAGTAAACCTGCACTCCCAGAACAGAGAGCTCTGCCAGGAACATAAAGCACTATCAGGTCTTGCAAATAATGCGGAGCTAAGCCATTTTGGGGCTTTATACGCCCAAATCTTAAATCTTAAACTGTAAGCCATAATCAGCAATATTAAAATAATAAAAGGCTTGAAATATTTCAGTTGATTTGTAATGAATCCAGAATGTATCACATTTTTTGTTTTTTTGAATTGCATTACAGAAAATAAAGAACTTTATCACATATTCTAATTTTCTGAGACACTCCTGTAATTTTACACTGAAGCGACATCAGAAACTGTAAAAAAGGAGAAGTCAAAGAACAAGGAAGCAACCATAACAGCAAAAAACAGCATTGCAGCTGATGGCAAAAGTATATATATATATATATGTCGATATATGTTCCATTTTTTGGTGCAAATTATGACAAGGCATCCACCAAACACAACGTTGACTCACAACTAGCGGCCCCTCTTTCCCCGGGAGGGAGCAGACGAAATACTCCTGCAGACAGAGTCCTGTTGCAAAACACTGCGCTTGAAAAGCTCTTTAACAGCAATCTCCAGTCAACAGAAATGTGTAGCATGTGGGCCGACTCTGAACGGACAAAAGCCGCAATTGTTCTCCACGCTTTCCAGTCAGCGTGTGATGTCACGACAACTCTCCCTGATCTGCAGCGAGCAGTACTCGAGTTGTAAAAAAAAAATCAGGGGGGGATGGTGGATTTTTATCATATGGGGACAGATAATTTGTGCTAATTAAAAATAATATAATATATTACAAATAATAGCAGTGACCAAAACACCTGCAGAAATCCTGCAGGAATGACATAGCAGCAGTTAATGCAGCCTTCTGTAAGCTTTAAATATCCACTGGCTTACATTAAATACATCAAAACACAACAATAAAAACACTTTTCTGAACTTATCAATATGACTCTGTCCTTCACAGGATAAGTAAAATGGATCACTGCAAAAACTCACAATCTTAACAAGAATATTTGTCTTATTTCCAGTTAAAATGTCTCATTTTAGTAAAAAAATCTCATTACACTTAAAACAAGACTCATCACTGGAAAAAACAACAATTTTCCCCTGTTTCAAGTAGATTTCACTTAAAATAAGTAGAAAAATCTGCGATTTTATTGCTTGTAATGAGAAGATAAATCTTGTCCCACTGGCAGATTTTTCTACTTATTTCAAGTGAAATTTACTTGAAACAGGTGAAAATTGTCAATTAAGTTTTTCTGGTGATGACTCTAAATGTTGAAATAGCAGTAAAACCACATTCATTGATTAAATGACATAAGGGATGGAAAGGGGGATGATTTGGACCGTTTTTATTCCAGGGGTTTGCCGTCCCCCCTCATCCCCCCTCAACTCGAGTACTGCAGCGAGCATCGTTAAAGACGGACTTTTACTCCCAAGAAACACGGAACAGCTTCCTGGTTCGGGCGGGAACTTGTTGTGCATTGCTGTGTACTAGGGATGGGCGATATGGACTAAAAAATGTTTCTGGCATTTATCCCGATAGCGATAAAAATGACGATAAAAAAAATACCAATTCAACTCCACGTTTTTAACTATAAATCTATCACCACATTCAGTCTTTGGAGCCCCCAAATCACTGCTCTAAAAGATACTAAATACTAAACTACACCAATTACATTGAATTGATAAAAACCAATTAAATGAGTTACACCTGTACTGCAAAACTGGAATGACTCAGATCCGCCATGTTTGTTACACAAACTTAAGACGCACAAGGGTTAAAGTGCTTTTTTCCAGAATGAGTCATCGATCACTATTCGTCGACTCAAGCGTGAGAGAAAAAACCAGACTTCTACAGTAAACTTGGTCTCGTTTGTTTCACATCTAATGCTCTGAAAGCTGGAGTTTCTGATTTATTTTAGGTTTAATCTGAGAACAGATCAAGTTGAGGCCACCGGCATTGGTGTCGGGGCTGAAGGAAACAGGAAACATCTCAGGTTGCATGTTCACACCACGGCACAAGATGCATCGACCATCACTACTCGTGTTCCTACGGCCTCCAGCCAAAGCCCAACCAGGTTTGTTCACACTCTCTTACATTCTGCTTTTTGTCAAGAAGTGTTTGATTGCGGAAGCTTCCATTATTCAGATGCCGTCATTTGTGTTCAATCGGGGAAACCCATTCAAGTCCAGATTACCAACCCCGTTGGAGAAGGAACGTGTTGCCCATATTTCTCTTATGGCTTTCGTTGCTGTTTTTCTTTTTTCATCACTTTTAGTTTTTTATTTGTTAACCAAGGAAGCAGCGCCCACCATCACTGCCGCCTTTTTTACAGAACCCTCGTACCTGACTCTGCCACATCAGCAATGTCCACCCCTTGCTCTTGTGCCATGAAGCCCAGGACGGAAAATATTGCGAAGCCAGACACAAAACTGGTACCACTGTTGAGGGCTCCCAGCAGCAAACAGTCCCTATGTCACACATATGTCATGAGGAGGATTTGTTAATGAACACACAAGGATCCCTCACCCCCCGCCCGCTGTCCCCCCAGCGCTATGGCCTCCCCCCTCCTGAAAACTGAAGCTCACCTGTAGCAGTTGTATTTGTACTTGTTGTAGCTCCCCAAGGACGTCATGGCGCCCAGACAGATGGCGTAGGAGAAGAAAATCTGAGTGCCGGCATCGATCCAAACCTGCCGAATGGAGGGGAAAGGGGGGGGACAGAAAGGCTGAGGTCTACTGATGGGGGGGGTACATGGCAACGATATTACAATGAATATTTGGAGGGGGGCGAAGCTTCTCTCCTTGTGTTAAAAAATTCAAAAAAAGACCCTCACGTCCCTCTCTGCTGTGCTGCAGCTCTGTGTCCACAGGCTAGGAGTTGCCATGGCAACTGTGCTACCTGGAGCAAGCTTTTATAAACGTTCTCACTGGACGGAGCCAGATTTAATCCAACCGTAAATGTACCGTAATTAAATTTAATTTATAAAAATCAATTAAATGAGTTACACCTGTACTGCAAAACTGGAATGACTCAGATCCTCCATGTTTGTTACACAAACACGTATCAACTGGAATTTATCCTTCTTTCTTTCTTTCTTTCTTTCTTTCTTTCTTTCTTTCTTTCTTTCTTTCTTTCTTTCTTTCTTTCTTTCTTTCTTTCTTTCTTTCTTTCTTTCAGGCTCATTTCTTTCTTTCTTTCTTTCTTTCTTTCAGGCTCATTTCTTTCTTTCTTTCAGACTCATTTCTTTCTTTCTTTCTTTCTTTCTTTCTTTCTTTCTTTCTTTCTTTCTTTCTTTCTTTCTTTCTTTCTTTCTTTCTTTCAGACTCATTTCTTTCTTTCTTTCTTTCTTTCTTTCTTTCTTTCTTTCTTTCTTTCTTTCTTTCTTTCTTTCTTTCTTTCTTTCTTTCTTTCTTTCTTTCTTTCTTTCTTTCTTTCTTTCTTTCTTCCTTTCAGGCTTTCTTTCTCTCCTTGGATTGTGTTAAAAAATAAAAAAAATTCAAAAAAGACCCTCACGTCCCTCTCTGCTGTGCTGCAGCTCTGTGTCCAAAGGCTAGGAGTCGCCATGGCAACTGTACACAACAAAGATGCCTTTGTTGCAACAAAGATGCCTAGAACCGTGAGTGAACCAGCGGGGGGGGGGGTTCTGTTGTGGAACCGGGTTCCTCCTACCTCTGGGTCCTTCAGGCGCTCCAGGTCCGGGTACAGGTAGAACTTGATGCCCGCAGACGCCCCCGGCAGCGTCACGCCGCGGATCAGCAGCACGATGAGCATGATGAAGGGGAACGTGGCCGTGATGTAAACCACCTGGGGGGAAAAGAAGCCAGAGTCATGTACGTCTTCGGGCCAATCCCAATGTTCACCCTACTCACTACCACTTCACCCTCAAAATGAAGCCACAAGGGCTTTGCAATGTTCCCTAGGGATTGGGACACCACTTGCTACGTCACTGCGTGGTTTACATAAGCGGTCCTGGGCATTTCACGGATTTTTTTGAGATCAGGTTGAAAACGTTGCAGCTTCACATTAAGCCTGATTTATGGTTCTGCGTTAAATCGACGCAGAGCCTACGGCGTAGGTTACGCGGTGACGCGCACCGTACGGCGCGCGTCGCCGCGTAACCTACGCCGTAGGCTCTGCGTTGGTGTAACGCGGAACCATAAATCAGCCTTTATTCTGGCGAGATCTGAAAAAACTTCGCAACAAAGAGCAAGCGAGTGATTATGTAGATTCACTGAGTGAATATTACTAAAAATGAGAAATGTCCACCATGTTTTTTTGTTTGATTCAGTCTGCAAATGATGACGTAAAGCATTCTGGGAAATTTTCTCTAGCCCTCCGTCGGCGAGTTCATCTGAAATCCCTCACTTTTAAGGGCTAGATTCATACACACTAGCCCTCGTTATGTCCACTAGATGCAAAGAGGAATTGAGAAACCACTACCCTCACGGGAACGCGCAAAATTTAGGGGTAGGGCTGAAAAGTAGGGGTAGTGGGAGTATTGGGACTGGGCCTTCAGGAGCGGTAATAACTTCAACGTCGCCCCGCCTCCCGGCGATTACCAGCCATCACTTCAGCGAGCGTGTTTTTCACGGAGGCGTGAGCGCCGTAAAAAAGCGATAACTGACACAGAAAGACAGATTTAAGCACCGGACCACAGGCGGGGGCTTGAATCAATATCCCCGTGTCACTATCCACTTTGTGGGAAGCGGCGACCAACACGGGCCTTGGAGGAGGGATTTTATTACAGCGCGGGACGGCTGGAGAGCTGGAGAGCAGAACCAGACCAATCAATAAAGAATGTTGAGGCTGTAAAGAGAAGTCTCTGCTTTTCAGGCACGCTGTTTATTACCGGAGCTACGACTTAATACGGGATGTACGGCGTTAACCTTTGTACTGTCTTCGGGTCAAAATGACCTAATTCTCCTTCCGTCTTTCCTTGCCTTTTTCCTTCCTTCCTTCCTTCCTTCCTTCCTTCCTTCCTTCCTTCCTTCCTTCCTTCCTTCCTTCCTTCCTTCCTTCCTTCCTTCCTTCCTTCCTTCCTTCCTTCCTTCCTTCCTTCCTTCCTTCCTTCCTCCTGCCCTCTCCTTCCTTTTTCCCTTCCTCTTTTCTCCCTTCCTTCTTTCCTTCTTTTCTGTTTTCTCCCTTCCTTCCTTCCTTCCTTCCTTCCTTCCTTCCTTCCTTCCTTCCTTCCTTCCTTCCTTCCTTCCTTCCTTCCTTCCTTCCTTCCTTCCTTCCTTCCTCCTGCTCTCTCCTTCCTTCTTCCCTTCCTCTTTTCTCCCTTCCTTCCTTCCTTCCTTCCTTCCTTCCTTCCTTCCTTCCTTCCTTCCTTCCTTCCTTCCTTCCTTCCTTCCTTCCTTCCTTCCTTCCTTCCTTCCTTCCTTCCTTCCTCCTGCTCTCTCCTTCCTTCTTCCCTTCCTCCTTCCTTCCTTCCTTCCTTCCTTCCTTCCTTCCTTCCTTCCTTCCTTCCTTCCTTCCTTCCTTCCTTCCTTCCTTCCTTCCTTCCTTCTTTTTTCCCTTCCTTCTTTCCTCCTGTTCTCTCCTTCCTTCTTCCCTTCCTCTTTTCTCCCTTCCTTCTTTCCTTCCTTCCTTCCTTGTTTCCTTCCTCCGTTCTTTCCTCCCTTCTTTCCTCCCTCCTTCCTTGACCCAAAGACAGCACCAGGGTTAACAAAGGCTAATGTAATAGACGGCAGACGGGGCAGAAATCCCCTCCGTGTAACCGCGGGCAACAACAACATGGAGCACAATGGTGGAAGTGTTGAAGACAAACTCTTTTTTTAAATCAGAGAGCGTCTTGTGACACTTTAACCGACTGTGACAAGTTATTATTCAAGTTCTGCCTTCTGGCTGTGAGGGAAAACGAAGGGAATCAACCCGAAAACAGCGGATACTGTAGCATGAAATCTACGAAGATGCTTGGTATTTTGGTATTTTGAGAAAGGTTTGTCCTTTTGTTCTTCCTTCCTCTCATTTAACTCTCTATTATAGTTTAATCTTAATTACTGCAACATTGTTTGGGCTTCGACACATTCAATATATATTAATACATTAGTAATAATTCAAAAAAGGTTTCTCCGAATGATATCACATGCAAACAGATATGAGCCATCTGCTCCCCTTTTCATTAAATATTCATTATTATCCGTCAATAAAATTAAAATGTTTCATGTTTGTTTATGTTCAAATGTAAACATTATATACAAGATCCTCCTTCTTCTTTTCATAATTTCTTTTGTGTTAATTCCGATATTCATTCTTATGCCACAAGGCACAAAGATGATTTTAATTTACCGTTTAGTAGAACATGGAAACATCAATCTTTCACCACTTGTGGAATTCACTCAATAAATCTCTTAAATCCTCACCATCCTTGCCAATATTCAAAAAACATTTAAAGAACTTTCTTATTGTTTCATCTTTGTAGTGTTTGTTATTTAATCTGAGTTACATTTTCTTTTGTGTTTCTTGTTTTTTTACTCCCCCTTGTGTAGCTTTTGTTTTGTTTTTTATTCATATACAGGACTGTCTCAGAAAATTTGAATATTGTGATAAAGTCCTTTATTTTCTGTAATGCAAAAATGTCATACATTCTGGATTCATCACAAATCAACTGAAATATTGCAAGTAATTGTATTGCAATTGTAATCAGCAATATTAAAATAATAAAAGGCTTGCAATATTTCAGTTGATTTGTAATGAATCCAGAATGTATGACATTTTTGTTTTTTTAATTGCATTACAGAAAATAAAGAACTTTATCATAATATTCTAATTTTCTGAGACAGTCCTGTATGGAAAGGATTCTATATAAGCCACCAGGCTTCTTCCTTTCCTTGCATGTTATTTCAATGTTTTTAAATTTATTGTTCAATATGTCTTATATTGCTAAATAAATAAACTAAACTAAACTAAACACCACATGTCTTTTTGTCCGATCACAAAAGAGCGTCTTTACTTGGGTTTCGGGGGATCTATATTTACCTTTCCGGTGGACTTGACGCCCTTCCAGATGCAGAAGAAGCAGATGACCCAGACCAGCAGTAAACAAAGGGCCAGGTCCCATTTGACGGGGCCGACGTTGTCGATTCCGTTACTGATCGCCAGCACATTGTGTCTGAAAAAAAAGAGATTTGATGAGACACCAAACTACGTTTACATGCAGTCAAAATTCTGGTTATTGCTAATATTCTGGTTACTGAAACATTCAGAATATTCCGTTTACAGGTAATTAATCATTTGGGATATCTGGATCAAACCAGCGACGCACGGAGAACGTCATGACACAATTCCCGTCATTTCCGCTTCTTCTTCCTGTATCCAAATTCAAAACAAATGCTGCTTCGCGCAACTTTTCTCTCACCTTCTTGTAAATGTTCTATCCCGGTACTTTCTACCGTCTACAAATGCAGAAATGTTCATATCCTTCATTACATTTATGAAGTGATTAGTCTCCTCCTGGTCTTGGTTTCTCCGTGTTTATAAGAACTTCCTGGACTCAAGAGACCAGGATTCCTTGTGAACAGAACATGTGCAGAAAACAAATTCCTGTTCCGTTTGATGGGGATATTCCGTTTGGCGTTTACATGACCCAATATTCGGGTTTTAAAAGGAGTAACCCAGGGGTCATATTGAGGTTTTTAAAAACCCGAATATGAGCAAATTCAGGTTAACAAAGGGGTTATTGGTGTTTACATGGCCGTGCAAATTCGGGTTATTGCCAATATTCGCGTTTTAAAAGGGTTATTGATGCATGGAAACACAGTCACTTTGACCTCGGACACGAGCCGTTAACCCGGCGTGGGGGGAACACGCTCACTCTTGGTGCTACTTACTCCCAGAACTCGGTGACGGGGGAGGTGAAGTTGGACATGGAGAGGTTAGCAGCCATCCAGAGGGTTTTGTTCTTGCGGTAAGTGTCCTCGGTGCAGCGGTCGGTGTTCCAGGGCTGTTTGCACTTGGCCCAGGGCAGCTCCGGCTGGAAACACTGGAGGCAGAGAAGACACGAGTCAGTACTGGAGTTGTAAAAAAAAAATCAGGGGCGTTGGTGGATTTTATCATATGGGGAAAGCTGTTCTAACAAAAACTCGGTGCTGATCATGTAAAAACGGGTCTTGCAGGTTCTAATCGCCACAAACTCACCTGGAACAGGTAGTAGAGACCCCAGGCCAGGATGACGATGTAGTAGATATTCAGCAGAGACACAATCACGATGGAGGCATAGCCGATACCTGCAGAGGACAGAGGGGACACACCGATGAGATGGAGACGGAGACGGAGACGGAGACGGAAACGGCGACAGCAGACGACAGAACAGTTAACAGTTTTAGGCTGCCGGGCTCTGATTGGCTCGCGGAGGAAAGCTGTGCAGATCCTTCACCACATATTTGTCTTATTTTTACAACATAAAAAGACTTTAGGTGACATGGAGGGCTTACAACGAAGGATTTATTGAAACTTCCAATAGATAACTGTTAAATTGCACTGCAAAAACTCAAAATTTTAACAAGAATATTTGTCTTATTTCTAGATAAAATGTCTCATTTTTAGTAAAAAAACAATCTAATTACACTTAAAACAAGACTCATCACTGGAAAAAACAACAATTTTCACCTGTTTCAAGTAGATTTTCACTTGAAATAAGTAGAAAAATCTGCCAATGGGACAAGATTTTTTTGCTTGTAATGAGAAGATAAATCTTGTCCCACTGGCAGATTTTTCTACTTATTTCAAGTGAAAATTTACTTGAAACAGGTGAAAATTGTCAAATAACAAGTTATTTTTCTGGTAATGACTCTTGTTCCATTGGCTCCATTGGTTACCCGTAAAATTCAGAATCCAATTTAAAATTTTACTACTTGCGTATAAAGCCCAAAATGGCTTAGCTCCGCATTATTTGCAAGACCTGATAGTGCCTTATGTTCCTGGCAGAGCTCTCCGTTCCCGGAGATTTTTTACAAGCAAAAAAATCTTGTTCCACTGGCAGATTTTTCTACTTATTTCAAGTGAAAATCTACTTGAAACAGGTGAAAATTGTTGTTTTTTCCAGTGATGAGTCTTGTTTTAAGTGTAATGAGATTTTTTGACTAAAAATTAGACATTTTAACTAGAAATAGGACAAATATTCCTGGTAAGATTTTCAGTTTTTGCAGTGTGGGTCCTGAGATCCTGTAAATGTATGAATGTTAGGTAATACTTCCTCTACTGGTCTCTCTCTCTTTCTCTCTGCATGTTTTTTATTTTATTTTTATGATCAAATACTTTGCTGCACCTCATCAGCAGCGGATAATCCAACAATAGTCGGAGGACCGGTTTAAATCCTCAGCCTTTGATTGACAGCATGCAAACCCAAAGGGGGCGGGGCTTATTGAGAGTTTGTCTTATTGTTTATCATCTGTATACTTCAGTGTACGGTTAATTTCAAGATGATAAAAATGTCCGTTTGGTTGCGTAATCTTCTCCCATGTGTTTATCTTTAAATAAAACCCTTTGGGGGGGGTTGGGAGCTATCGGCCAAGTTTCATGGTCTTAAACAACACAGCTGCTGGTAAACAGGCTCAAGTGGACGTTTGGGAGTTTCTCTTCTTCTGCCGCGACCGCGGGAGGTTAAACGAGGACAGAAATACCAACGTGAGAGCAGGTGCAGCGGTTTGGATTTGGATCGTCGTAGACAGTACTGGAGTTGAGGGGGGATGAGGGGGGATGGCATCCCCCCCTGAAATAAAAACGGTCCAAATCATCCCCCCTGTAAAACTGCCATCCCTCCTTTCCATCCCTTATGTCATTTCATCAATGAATGTGGTTTTACTGCTATTTCAACATTTAGAGTCATCACCAGAAAAATAACACCAGAAAAATAACTTATTTGACAATTTTCACCTGTTTCAAGTAAAATTTCACTTGAAATAAGTAGAAAAATCTGCCAGTGGGACAAGATTTATCTTCTCATTACAAGCAAAAAAATCTTGTTCCACTGGCAGATTTTTCTACTTATTTCAAGTGAAAATCTACTTGAAACAGGTGAAAATTTTTGTTTTTTCCAGTGATGAGTCTTGTTTTAAGTGTAATAAGATTTTTTTAATAAAATTAGATATTTTAACTAGAAATAAGACAAATATTCTTGTTAAGATTTATAGTTTTTGCAGTGATCCATGTTACTTATCCTGTGAAGGACAGAGTCATATTGATAAGTTCAGAAAAGTGTTTTTTATTGTTGTGTTTTGATGTATTTGATGTAAGCCCGGTGGATATTTAAAGCTTACAGAAGGCTGCATTTAACTGCTGCTATGTCATTCCTGCAGTATTTCTGCAGGTGTTTTGGTCAGTGCTATTATTTGTAATATATTATATTATTTGTAATCAGCACAAATTATCTGTCCCCATATGATAAAATCCACCATCCCCCCTGATAGTTTTTTACAACTCCAGTACTGGTCATAGATTAGATGTTGGGGGTGGAGGTCGTCTGTGCGAGTTGGAGAGAAACTTCCTGAGCGTCGAAATTCGGCCATCTGTGTGACTGAACGACTGAACGACTGAACGTGTGAACGAGTGAACGAGGCGCCGTCACATCGCGTCCTTTCAACGACTTGAATAATCAGCAGCTGCCACCCATCAGCATCCCTCTCACACACACACACACACACACACACACACACACAGACACACACACACACACACACACACACACACACACACACAGACACACACACACACACACACACACACACACACACACACACACACACACACACACACACACACACACACACACACACACACACAGACTCCCAGGATCACATGGTGCGGCCGAGCTCAAACAAACAGATGCGTGGTCTTCCATGATGTCATTTCCTGTGCTAATCTGCCGACCCTGGCTGACCTCGCCGCTCCGCTCACATTCGGACGGGATTTATATACTTTTTTCCACAACCAGATGGTTTTTCTTTGGGGAACCGACGGTCCGGATTCGCTGCGACCGGAGCTGCAGACGCCGCCGCGCAGCACGGCTGCATCAAGGTCCTAAACGTTCTGACCCAACGATGCACCGGGACGTTATAAGATATTTATTCAACACTTTTGCAGCGGGGGACGCCGTCTGCTGATATCCTGAGACATAGACATATATACGTATCCGCCCCATCGAGCGCTGAGCCGTACGTCAACGTCGCCGCCATATTGGATGTTCAAGACTGCGCTGTAAACTAATACAAGTAAATGGACTTATTTTCATAAAGCACCTTTCTACAAAGAAATGTACGTTTTACGTCTCATTTATTCATTCACACACGCACTAATATACTTGGGAAACAGTTAGGCACCAAATATAATATATTTCATTATTTCTCGCAACCCTGCACACGACAGAGACGGTTTATCTCTTTTATACACGCAGGAGGAGCCACGCCCTGCTCGCCATTGGCCCAGGCGTGAATGGGCCGTCGTCCAACGGCTCCAGACGGCCGGCGTCCTGCGGTAGATAGACTTCAGCCGTAGCAACGGCCTGGCAGCGACAGAAACGGTTTCTGACGAGTCTGAGTCGTCTGCACTTAACGACGTGTCAACGGGCGACGAGTTGATCATGTCTGTCTGTCTGTCCGTCCGTCCATCCATCCATCCATCCGTCCATCTATCCATCCATCCATCCGTCCATCTATCCATCCATCCATCCATCCGTCCGTCCATCCATCCATCCATCCGTCCGTCCGTCCGTCCGTCCGTCCGTCCTTCCGTCCGTCCGTCCGTCCGTCCGTCCGTCCGTCCGTCCGTCCATCCATCCATCCATCCATCCAGATTCCCGACCTCTACCTTCATACTCCACATCTCTACCAGGAAAGCCGATCTCTCCAGCGGGTCCCGGGCCTCCTGAGACGTCCCTCTAAAACTGGGCATACACTGTGGGATATTTTAAATCGTTTGATTCAGCCCCATCTCAAACTGCACGACTAGATCGCTGAGTTCAAAAGTTCACAGCCCACGATTTATGTTCTCACACTGTACGAGCCGATGCTCGGATGCTCCGTCTGCTCACACTATACGATCATAATCCTCACGCCGGACTTCTGTTACTGGAACTCGAGGCCGGTTTTGGGGCAGGGGTGGGCTGTGTCCACCCAAACGTGCGTCCTGCCCACCCGATCAAAGGTTATGGGGTTCCTTTATTTTTCATAATTTTATTTTTTTATATATATAAAAAAAATCCAAAAATGTCTACCGTTTCTGATTGGGTGGGCACTGCGCATCATTTTTAGACACAACAATGAACGCATACCGCAAAAGTTGTGTCTCGGTGGAGGAACCCGACATCCCAGCAAAGTGAGCACAACAGAGAAGTTCAGAACAGCAGACAGAGCACACACTGAAGGCTGATTTATGGTTCCGCGTTACACCAACGCAGAGCCTACGCCGTAGGGTACGCTGCGACGCACACTGTATGGTGCGGGTCGGCGCGTACCCTACGCCGTATGCGTATGGTTGGGCAGACGTGGGAAATGCAGCCTTTTTTTTCTTAGCTTTTTGCACATGCTCTCTGTAGCCCCTTTCACACAGAGATTCCGCAATATTGGTGTAAAGAAGTCCTGCCAATACGCCGCCTTTGTTGGTTCACACAGAACCATACAACGCCGGCATAACGCCGCTCCCGTCTGTAAATTCACACAGCATGCCGGCGTTCCGCAATCAGAGGCGTGACGACAGCGTCAGCGTCAGCGCTGGCCCCGGCTGGCCCCGGCATGCCGGCTGTGTCATTCACACAGACCCCGTTTCGGCTCTGTGACTACCTCCGCTGCCGGCTTATTGGTGGGGCCACTTGGCCCCCCCATTCCGCCTCCGTGACTTTCACACAGAACAGCGAGGCGGCTTAAAGGCGCAACGTTCCCGCCTCGAACTGGCTGTGTGAAAGGGGCTTATGAAAGGATGAGGCAAATCGGGTCGTAGCACGACCAGGATTTCAAACACGCTTGATTTTCTTGCGAGCACACGTTTTGTGATCGGGAGCTCGTCGTGAGGTGTTAATCTCTCGTCGTTACCCCACGTTTACTGCACGAGGCACGACCAACGATTGGGACGAAATCGGGCCCGATCCAAAAAATAGTCGCACGACTGGAAAATCGTCTCAAAACGAGCCGATAATCGCACAGTGTCTGCCCGGTTTTATGGGAAATGACTCCAAGTCCTGACCGGAGATACGTCGTGAAACACGAGAGCTTGCAGCGAGTTACCCAATAATCACCAATAATTACGTATCAATCCCCCCCAGCGTCCACGTCTCGACCCACTCGACCGCCACAGTTTCTTTTGATCGAAAAACAACATCTCTCTTCAGAAACGCAGCCCAGACGAAGGGAAGGCTGTTTTCAAAAAGTAAGTGACCTCTTTTTTGGAAAAAAGGAGATGTGTCAGGATCTAGAATCAAACTAATCTTTTTTCTTCTCTTGTCTCACTGGATTAGTAACAGCCAGATTCTTCTCCTCCTTTAACCCCCCCAAGTCTTCCTCCTCTCTTCCATCTCACTCCCTCGGCCTTTTCATCCCTTTTCCTCCTTAATGTGCTCCTCCCCTCCTCCCGTATTCTCTCTTTCTTCCCGTCTTTATGAATCCATCTGTCGGCTCCTCAGATCTCGCCACCCTCCTTTTCTTTTTTTCTTCTTCTTCTTCCTCCACGCTTGCCCTCTTTTTTCTCCCTCTGATGTGTTGCTGCACTGTTGCCATAGCAACGTGTGATTCAGGACACCGTGTACACACACCATCTCTCTCTCCATTCGTGTGTGTGTCTATAAGACGACAAAAGGAAAAACGTCTGAACGGAGGAAACGCGACACGTGCGAGCGCGAGGAGCGCGAGGACGGCGACGCCAGTAAATAATTAAATGAAGAAGTGAGAAGCCGTCGATGATGAAAATCAGAGGACAAATGTCTGACGAGAAAACGGCAGCGATACAGCAAAAATATGATGCCAGACATCCAATAAAAGGGGGAGGAATGTCTCCGAAATGTAAAAAAAAGGTGTTTTACTGGAAGAAACAATGTGCTTTTCCACGGGGAGGAAGGTGAGAGCGGGATAGAGGTCTCTGTGTGTTAGTGTACCAGCGCGAGGCGGCGTTGCCTAGCAACAGCTGCCGGGGTTCGGTCCCAGCAGCCTGATTGGAGGAGAGCCCGGTGTGACTCAGGGCCGTGTTACGCAGCCGCTGCTCTGTGAAAAACAGCAGAGGCCTGGAAAAAAAAACCTGTAATCAGGCGAGGCCAGGCCGGCGGGGCAGATGAGGAGATAAGGGGAGGCGGGGCTGTGGGCGGGGCTACGCCCAAAGGTGTGGGAGGAGCCGAACCTGGACTCAACACACACTGCATACGCATAGCCACGTAGACATATACACACACACACACACACACACACACGCACACATACACATATATATATATTCATACATGCACACATACACACACTTAGCCACACATACAGCCACTCAGTCATGTACATATACACACATACACACACATAGCCACACAAACATATACATACACACACATAATCATATACATACACGCACACACACACACATAGCCACACACACACATACACAGCCACGCGGACATATACATACACACACATACACGCGCAGACACACGCACGCGCATAGCCGCACGGACATGTGTGTGTGTGATGGAGACGCCTCCATCCCCACGGACCCCCATACTGGCAGTATGGGGGTCCGTGGGTTTTCCGGCAAGATTTTCGACGTGACGAATGCGTGCATGGGACAGAGGGGGGCGTGGGCGGGCCTTAAAATGAAGGCATCTGATTGGTTCTTTCCCCCCTGCCAAGCCTCTGGTCCTCTGACCAATCCGTGCCACTCGGTGTGCAAAAAACAGATTGGTCAGAGTTTTTACAGGATTAAAGCTGTCAGAGAGGTTGGATGTTTTTCTTTCCTTTTTCTGAACACATTATTCACTGGCTACTCTCAGGATGGAAGGACCATTTCACCCAGTATAACAATAAATGTTTTTGAATACGATTACAGACTTTACCTTTAAAGAGCAATGTGATGTGTTTTTCCACAACACTCACAACCTACAAGAGGCCAAAATAACCCACTAGCACTATCGCCACCACCGGCGTGGCTCTCCTGCGCCCTACGTAGCCACTGAGGGGTCCAACCCAGACCCAAACATCTTACACCGTCACGTTTAGTCCCCACATGTTTAACGAAGAGCATTAAATATCTGCTGGCTGCACCGAGGACGCCCGGGGAGCCTGAGCACTTAAAAACTCTGGGTCTGCTGATGTTACCGGTCCGATACGATCGTTGCATGTGACTGTGTTTGCAGGCGTGTCCCATAAACGAAGCAGTGAGGTTGCAGGTTGAACTCCTGGCTTTAGTAATCGTGTTTATGTTGATAAAAACAACACTTTAGGCAGTTCTACCACGATGAGCTGGCAGGTTCATAAACTAGAGGGCTCATGCCGCCGTGTCAGGGTTCATAAATACAAACACAAGGGAAAAGTGTGTCCCTGAACATTTCATATGCGGAACAACAGATCAATGGATGTGATTCACTGCTGGTTTTGTGTTGATCAAACTGCCAACCTAATCCCCAAACAAACGGCTCAGGAACGAGGCCTTAAGTGAGCAGCTGTGACCAAGTGTGAGCAGCTGTGACCAGATGTGTGCAGGTGTGACCAGATGTGTGCAGGTGTGAGCAGCTGTGACCAGCTGTGACCAAATGTGACTAGCTGTGAGTAGCTGTGACCAGATGTGACCAGGTGTAACCAGCTGTGAGCAGGTGTGTGACCAGGTGTGTGCAGGTGTGACCAGCTGTGACCAAATGTGACCAGGTGTGACCAGCTGTGACCAGGTGTGTGCAGCTGTGAGCAGCTGTGACCAGCTGTGACCAGATGTGAGCAGCTGTGTGCAGGTGTGACCAGATGTGAGCAGGTGTGACCAGCTGTTTGCAGCTGTGAGCAGGTGTGACCAGCTGTGAGTATCTGTGACCAGGTGTGACCAGGTGTGACCAGGTGTGACCAGGTGTGACCAGGTGTGACCAGGTGTGACCAGGTGTGAGCAGGTGTGTGACCAGCTGTGAGCGGAGGGGGCGGCTACGCACCGGTGAAGATGGGACAGAGCTTCTCCCAGCAGGTGATTCCACCCTCAGAGGTAAACTGCCCCAGGGCGACTTCCAGGAAGAAGACTGGCAGACCTCCGCCGAACAGGAAAATGAAGTAGGGGATGAGAAACGCACCTAGGAAGCAACAGAAAACACATTTAAAAAAAATAAAGAGTAACGTGCATGAGCTCTGGGGAGAGGAATGAACGGGGGGTCGCGGCGCTGCCTCACCTCCACCATTCTTGTAGCAGAGGTATGGGAAACGCCAGACGTTCCCTAAACCAACGAAACCTCCGGCCACAGACAGAACAAAGTCCAACTTGCTGGACCACTTCTCCCGTTGGGGGTGTTTGCCCTCCGCCTCGTCCTCGGGGCGCGTGCCGGGGCTTTTGCCGGGGGACGGCTTCAGCGTGTCCTTGTGAAAGTCCTTCAGGCACTGGAGTTTCTCTTTTTGAGCCATTCTGCAAAAAAAGGCGGGAGACAGTCAGAACCTCCTCCGGCCCGTTTGTGCCGGCAAATTCATTCACAAAAACTTGGAAAAAAATGCATAATTCATCTAAATTAAAACTGCTTTAAAGAACAGAAACAGGAACAGACTTGAGAATAAAGCGTACAAATAGTGAGAGACACTGACTGCGTTTCCATGCATCAATAACCCTTTTAAAACCCAAATATTGGCAATAACCCAAATTTGCACGACCATGTAAACACCAATAAGCCCCTTTGAATAACCCAAATTTGCTCATATTCGGGTTTTTAAAAACCCCAATATGAGCCCTGGGTTACTCCTTTTAAAACCCGAATATTGGGTCATGTAAACGCCAAACGGAATATCCCCATCAAACGTAACAGGAATTTGTTTTCTGCACATGCTCTGTTCACAAGGAATCCTGGTCTTTTGAGTCCAGGAAGTTCTTATAAACACGGAGAAACCAAGACCAGGAGGAGAATAATCACTTCATAAATGTAATGAAGGATATGAACATTTCTGCATTTGTAGACGGTAGAAAGTACCGGGATAGAAGATTTACAAGAAGATGAGTGAAAAGTTGCGTGAAGCAGCATTTGTTTTGAATTTGGATACAGGAAGAAGAAGCGGAAATGACGGGAATTGCATCATGATGTTCTCCGTGCGTCGCTGGTTTGATCCAGATATCCCGAATGATTAATCACCATGTAAACGGAATATTCAATAACCGGAATATTAGTAATAACCCGAATTTTGACTGCATGTAAACGTAGTCCATATTTCATGTCATCCAGCACGTGAACCGGAGGATGTTCTTGGTTCAAAACATCACACCTTGTTTGGAAAATACTGAACAGCATGTAAACTCAGACAAGTGATTGGTTCTTCTGGATGTTTATCTGATACGATCAGAAATCCCATTTCTTTGCTGCAGCCGGGTCGTCCGAAACCCAAACGGAGCTCTCGCGACGCCTCAACCAAAGACAGACCAACGACCCGTCTTCTTCTTTATCCGTACTCTCGTTCCGCCTCCCGCTGGCAAGATGCTGCTGGGAGATTAGATTATCTCAACATATAAGGCGCACGTTTTAACCTCGCCGGGATTCCCAAACGTAGTAAATCTCAGATCCGACCGATATTTCTTCTTCTTCGGGCGCAACGTGAGTCCAAACTAATCGACCCAAAAGGCCTCGATTGAACTAAAAAGCTGCAAACCAGCAGCGTGAGCTGGACGACCACCGATGAAGACTCGTGGCGATGTCGTTAGTCGTAGCTCTAAACCGCCGTTGACCTCGTGTGATTTGAAAAAAAAGAAAAGGCTTTCCTGCAGTGGCTGAACACTTTCGCCCTCTGAAGGATCCGGGAGAGTAAACGTGTCGCGATGCTTCAAAAGCCTCTGCAGATCCTTGATCTGGTCGTGTTAAAGGATCTTCAAAGATCTGCATGGATGAGAATCCTTTTAATCGCTCGTCTGCCTCGGACAACGATGCAGACGACCGAGCCCTCGTAGCCGGAAGTGGTTAATCCTTGCACGTGCGCAACGTATTCACGCTCAGAAACCGACTAAATTTAGACAAAGGAACTTTCATTTTACCCTTGTCTGAGAGGGACCGTAGTTCTCACCAACGCGGGCCTGGTTTTACCGGGGAAAGGGGTCTTAAAAGTCTGGATCCTGCAGCTGGATGCAGATGTGCAGGGGCGTGGACGCACCGCCCTTAAACCTGGTCAAAGGCAACGTTTAAAAGCCGTTTACAGGCTGAAACGGAGCGAGCCTCGGGGGATTCACTGGTCGTTATCTTGAAAGTCACATTTTAGATGGAAAAAAACAAACAAACGAACATTGAAATGAAGCAGAAGTTCACTGCGCAGCAGATGGAGGGAGATAAGGATGTGACATTTTCCACAATGACAGACATGTGCTGACTACTAAGCATCTCTCTGTCTCCCTCCCTCCCTCTCTCCCTCCCTCCGTCTCTCTCTCACGGTCATCGCCGTGTGGAAATTTACAGCTGTCTGTGTCACTGTGACGCCGTTCTCCTTCCTCCCCAGCAGCCGCTCGCGTAGCAGACCAGGAAGTCGGTTCAGCCTCCCCCCTTTATCTTTATCTCTCACTGCTTCTCCTCTAAACTCGTCTGCATAGCATCAAACAACCATTCAATCATTTTCTTTTAAATTTATTTAACTAAACATCAAATTTTCCATCATATCCAGGGTGGAAGCAGCTTTTCAGTCCTGCTGTACGACGATAAGAGCAGCACGAGCTGGTCTGAGCTCCGTTACTTCTGCATGACTTGAACTAAAACCGACTGAGTGGCTTTAACTTCCCTTGACGGGCAACGAGGTCGTCACGGTAACGGCAATGTGTGAACGATGCAACTAGAAGAACCTAACGATCTTACGACCTTTAAATGCAAAACTTCCTCTGATGTTGTGAAAGTGGAGTCAGCAGCCTGGTCTGGTTCTGCAGGGGGGGGGTGGGTTCAGAAATAAACGGACGGATCTGTCCATCAGAAGAAGTCCACTTAAGCTGGGCATACACTGTGCGATATTTTAAATCGTTTGATTCAGCCCCATCTCACACTGCACGACTAGATCGCTGAGTTCAAAAGTTCACAGCCCACGATTTATGTTCTCACACTGTACGACCCGATGCTCGGATGCTCCGTCTGCTCACACTATACGATCATAATCCTCCCGTCGGACTTCTGTTACTGGAACTCGAGGCCGGTTTTGGGGCAGGGGTGGGCTGTGCCCACACCCAAACGTGCGTCTTACCCACCCGATCAAAGGTTATGGGGATCCTTTATTTTTATATATATATAAAAAAAATGCCAAAATATCTGTACTGTTTCTGATTGGGTGTGCACTGCCCATCATTTTTAGACACAACAATGAACGCATACCGCAAAAGTTGTGTCTCGGCGGAGGGACCCGGCGTCCCAGCAAAATGAGCACAACAGAGAAGAGAAGTGTAGTGTGCGCACAGCGCACACACTGAAGGCTGATTTATGTTTCCGCGTTACACCAACGCAGAGCCTACGGCGTAGGGTACGCGGCGACCCGCACCGTACGTGGAAATGCAATCTTTTTTTCTGCTATTAAAACATGATTTGTAATGTGAATTTGCAACACTTAAAACTACAAATAATAGTTTTTGACGTGACATCAGAGATTGTGCATGCTCTCTGTGAAAGGATGAGGCAAATCGGGTCGTAGCTGCTTCAACTGTGATTCCTTCACGAGGAGCGACCAGGATTTCAAACACGCTTGATTTTCTTGCAAGCTCACGATTTGTGATCGGGAGCTCGTCGTGAGGTGTTAATCTCTCGTCGTGAGGTGTTAATCTCTCGTCGTTACCCCACGTTTACTGCACGAGGCACGACAGACGATTGGGTCAAAATCCGTCCCGATCCAAAAAATAGTTGCACGACTGGAAAATCGGCTCAAAACGAGCCGATAATCGCACAGTGTATGTCCGGCTTTAATCAGTACGAAACATGCAGCAAAGAAATGGGATTTCTGATCGTATCAGATAAACATCCAGAAAACCCAATCACTTGTCTGAGTTTACATGCTGTTCCGAGAATCGGATAAATGTCCAGAGCATGGCTGACTCTGTGACGCTATGTGGCGCTGGACCCAGGTAACCATTTGTAACCATTTGAACAAAGAGCCACTTCCGGTTGACGGTTGTTTTGTTTGGCGCCAACGTTACGCCTTCCGTATATTTTTCCACTTTATTTTGATCTGCTCCGGTTCTTGATGAAGCTTCTGCCATCTCTTTCTAGATCTTTTTAAAGGTGTTTAAACAAATATTTAACACGCGCGGTCTCCTTTCACTTCCGGGGGAATGCCCCAGAGGAAATTCTCCAGCATGCGCAGATTGCAATATCTGATGTCTCCGTATACATGGCGTCAAAATTCCGACTGTGAACGGGTTATCTAGGTGTTGCTGCCCGATTATTAAATGTCCAAAATAGGTCCCAAGTAGATCGGATTGAGGTGTTTACATGCAGTTCAAGGGTGCTTTCACACCTGCGTTCAGAAGGCAAACGTCTGTACCGTTTCAAAGCTGTTAACAAATGCCATGCGCGAACCATCTGCTCTCTGATTGGTCAGATTCAGATTCAGATTCAGATTGCATTCAAATGAACGCGGAAGGAGTTTCCTCTTCCGCACCCCGGGAAAAACAACACGCCCCTTCTTATGCTGATTTATGGTTCTGCGTTACGTTGGTGTAACGCGGAACCATAATTCAGGCTTTACCCATTCATTTATATAGCTATTATATAGCTCAGCGGCGGCCCAGAGGCCGCCTGCCGCGGCGTTTGCGCTGTGCAAACCCTGCCCGAATTGAACATTGTTTAATTTCACCGTGCCGCGTTGGGACGACATCTCGGCACGTCCAATAGGAGAGAAGGGGGTGGAGGCTGCGCCGACTCTTCTCCTTGCGCCGCGGTCGCACATACACAATGAATGGAGTTGTATCGGTTGCTGTGTCAATTATGTTCTCATTACAAATACAAAAATTAACCGTTTCAGCTCTGGAATGGAATCGGGCCGAGACCACCTCTCCTAGGATCTCGACTCGCTTGTTTTGTGCCGTTTCAGGGCGCGATTGCTGTGTTCACATATACCAAACGTTCCGATCTTTAGGGGGAAACGTTCCCTGTTCCGGAACAACTGCTCCAAACGGGACAGGTGTGAAAGCACCCTAAATGTCCGAACGATGTCTTATACGATCAGAAATCCAATTGAACTGCTGCATGTAAACGTACTGAGTGAGCGTCCGACGTCGCCCGCGGCCTCGCATGGGGTGGACCTGCGGCCCTGCATGGGGTGGACCTGCGGCCCTGCATGGGGTGGACCTGCGGCCCTGCATTCGTACCGACGAAGCTGCAGCAGCAGCGGCATCCCAGCGAGAGCAGAGACCAGAAACAGAGGCTCTTTGTCTGGCTGTGGCTTGTGAGGGTGTGAGATCACACGGGACCGAGCCTCCAAACTGGCACGCAACAGGCTCAGAACCCAGCCAACACACACACACACACACACACACACACACACACACACACACACACACACACACACACACACACACACACACACACACACACACACACACACACACACACACACACACACACACACACACACACCTCACTCCCAAAGCACTTGCATAACTCGCTCTATTTTAGACCATGTACATTTCCATTGGACTGACCACCAATTAACCCCCACCAACACTTCTTTCTCTCCTCCTCTTGATCTGCTCCTCCGTTTTCACCTTCTTCCTCTCTCTTAAGCTTCCTCGTCCACTTCCAGTCTCCTTTTACCTTTTTTGTCCAAGTAACCTGCAAACTTAGTTTTTTTATCATTGCGAATGGGCCAATGGGGGCCACTAGGGGCCACTAGGGGCCACCGGGGGCCGCTGGGAGGCTCATGGTGCAATAGTTCAGGGGCCACGTTTGGACTCTCTGGATTCAGGTTTTAACGACGGCAGATGTGGAAACTGACTCTGGCAAGAGGCCCCCCTTATGATCCAGGTCCTGGTCCTGGTTTCTTCCCTCCTAAAGCCTGAATTATGGTTCTGCGTCAACCCAACGCAGAGCACACGCCGTCGCCGTGACGCCGTCGTGAACCCTTCGGACTTCTCTGTCACTCCATTTCTCCGCGATGCAGTACTCCCCGTGACCGCTAGTTAGCGATCTTTTCCTGAATGGTTTATCCAACGTTTTCCGGTCACAGTGAATCAAAGAGATAAGTGCAAAAAAACAAACAAACAAAAAAATCACACATACACAAAGAAAAGAGCGCTGAAAGTTCACGACTGCTTCAAACCGGAAACCGGAAATGCGTTGCTTCCACGCGAACCAATCACAGCCCTCTTGTCTGCGTGTGGTCTGCGTCGCCTCGACGCCTAGTTACAATCTTTGGGAGGTAACGTCAGTGACGGCTAGGCATGGGACGATATGAAAATTTCATATCACGATATTAGTGGACAAAAATATCACGATTACGATATTATCGCGATATTAGCGCGTCGCTTATAAAATTCTTAAAATGCAAGGAAAAACACTAACCGTGGATCCACTGGTTCCTTCAGAACATTTATTCTCAAATCATTCTCAACACAGTGACACTTGAGGTAGAGAACAAATAGTGTACTGTAAATGTTATGCATTACAAAGTGTAAACTATAGTACCGGTACCGGTACTTATTTGAACTTTCTTTTTTTGTAAGAAAATACTTCCCTGAGAGTCGAAAGAAATAAGTGACAAATAGAAATAAAGTGACAAAGTAGAGGCAAATGCACACTGATTGTATTACTCTCTGAAACTTTAACAGTGGCTGGCTGCCTGCTACTTAGTACGGCTCTCTGGAAAAATAATAAAATAAAGGCACTGCTCTGTAGTATACAAAACAAAAGCTGCATGGCCAACACAAAGATTGAGTGAAAATAAAGTGCCACAGTAGTCAAATGCACACGGATTGTACTACTCTCTGAAAAAATATTAAATAAATAATAATAATAAATAATATTAATAAAATACATGGAAAAAATAACACTGGCTTCTACCTGGCTGGTAGCCTTGTGTGACCAAAAAAAATAAATAAATAAAAAAAAATAAATAAAAAAAAAAAATTGGCGATAATTACAGTACCCCACGATAACGTTATCGCGGCCGTTTTTTATCGCGATATACGATAATATCGTATATCGCCCCATGCCTAGTGACGGCGTCAGTGATGGCGTGTGGTCTGCGTCGACGCGTAGCACACGCCGAAGGCACGGCGTTGTTTTGACGCAGAACCATAACTCAAGCTTTAAGCTTCCTCGTCCACTTCCAGTCTCCTTTTACCTTTTTTGTCCAAGTAACCTGCAAACTTAAGTTTTTTATCATTGCGAATGGACCAATGGGGGCCAACGGGGGCTGCTGGGAGGCTCATGGTGCAATAGTTCAGGGGCCACGTTTGGACTCGCTGGATTCAGGTTTTAAGGACGGCAGATGTGGAAACTGACTCCAGCAGGAGGGTCCCCCTTATGATCCATTTCAAGGTTTCTTCCCTCTTAAAGGGGAGTTTTTCTTGCCACTGTTTGGTTTAAGGTTTTTCTCCCACTAGGGGAGTTTTTACCTGCCATTGTTTATGTAATAATTGCTCGGGGATCATGTTCTGGGTCTGTGGAAAGATCCTAGAGACAACTTCTGTTGTAATAGACGCTATATAAATAAAATTGAATTGGCCGAGAACCAGCTTTGAAACTTAACAGACACACACACTTCATTATTATCTCTCGCAGCAACAGAAACACTATCAAGGAACATTTGGGGAATAAATAAATAAATCAAGCAAAGGGGGGAAAAAAGAGAGGAAAGTAGGTGAAAAAGAGGTTTGTGGCATCAGAGTAAAGGAACGCTATTAAAATATTAATGCAGAAAGAGAAACTCAAAAAGAAAGAGGTTTATTAACTGGCAGACAGATAGAAAAGGGGGCGGGGCCAAGCAGACGCCCCAGAAGGTAAGAAAAACGTGCGTCATGCAGAAAAAAAGATGCCAAACATACAAAAAAAATAGAAGAAAAAAAGGTTTGCAGCAAAGATAAAGAAATGTAGAATGAAGAAACGAGAGAGAGAAGAAAGTGCAAGAGGAAGTAGAAGCGTTAGCGGAAACCAGGGAGGTGTGTGCTGTGCGGCTCCGTTATCAGACATGAGTCAACAGAACGTTTCACAAAAGGCTGTTATTCTTCGGGTTAGAGAACCCCGACACGTCGCCATTACTTCCTCTTCATCTAAACCAGGGGTGTCAAACTCATTTTGCTTGGCGGGCCGGATTTGACCAATTTTTTTCTCGCGGGCCGCACGCTCAAAATAACAAAAACGGTGCGAATTCTTTTTTCTAATTCTTTTTTTTTACTATTGTTATCTAATCCAATATCGGTTTAGTTAATTTTAAAGGAAATATGCACTTTGTTTACACTCTAATTATTTAAAATATATTTCTTCAGGATCTTTTCTTGAAATTTCTCGTTTTTTTTCAAATTATGTAAGATACTTTTAATATCATTTTACAAAGATAAACAGAAACAAGTATGTTTTTTTTATATTTCGCCTTTTTATAGGAAATTTAATTAAAAGCAATATCTTTCTTATAACATCCAAGAGTGTTTCTTTGTGATTTAGAGATTTTTCCAGTACAATTAAGTGTATTTATTTTTAAAAATTGGCGCGGATATTTACGCCAGTGTGCCGAAAAAGTCAGCACGTCTTTTTTAACTGTTTTACTTTGTCACTATCCTCGTATTCAAAACTGAAATTCTCAGAATAAATATCTTCTATCATCTTTTTTAGCAGTGATATTTTTCCTGCGAAAATATATAATAGTAGTCAGTTAATAAAAATAAACAACCGTCAAACAAAGAAATAAAATCGGCAAATGCATTCTAGAAAACTAAAAAAATTACAAACTGCTCTTTTTGTGGAATAACGATGGATTTGTAGAATAAATATATTATTGGATATGCTGCGATTCATGGCAATTATTTATGCCTTCCTTTTTAGTAAATTAACATTTCGGTTTTTTGCGTTGGAAACTTCTCACGGGCCGCATGAAAACCTCTCTCGGGCCGCACATTTGACACCCCTGCTCTAAACCGATGCACGACCCTGGCTCGGGTCTCAAACAGGCACTTTTACTTTTACAGACGCTGCATCTCGAACTAGAAATGTTGTAAAACAAACAGCTGAGGGGGGAAGTTCATATGAAGTCATCATCGCGGCTGGGAACACTGGGGAAACTGGGAAAACTGGGAAAACTGGGATCTCTGGGAACCAGATCCTCAGACCTCGATGATCAGGAACTGAGGAGACATGAGTTGGGGGGGTGCAGAGTAGGAATGGGCGATATTTTACCGTTCACGATAAACCGTCAAAACAATTCCCCACGATAAGAATTTGTCAACTCGCGGTAAAAACGATAAATTCCCGTTGATGACGTTTTTGTGTAAAGCTGATTTATGGTTCTGTGTTAAATCCACGCACAACGTACGTGAAGGAAGGAAGGAAGGAAGGAAGGAAGGAAGGAAGGAAGGAAGGAAGGAAGGAAGGAAGGAAGGAAGGAAGGAAGGAAGGAAGGAAGGAAGGAAGGAAGGAAGGAAGGAAGGAAGGAAGGAGGGAAGGATATGAGCCAGAAAGAAAGAAAGAAAGAAAGAAAGAAAGAAAGAAAGAAAGAAAGAAAGAAAGAAAGAAAGAAAGAAAGAAAGAAAGAAAGAAAGAAAGAAAGAAAGAAAGAAGGATAAATTCCCGTTGATACGTGTTTGTGTAACAAACATGGAGGATCTGAGTCATTCCAGTTTTGCAGTAACAGGTGTAACTCATTTAATTGGTTTTTATCAATTCAATTTAATTGGTGTAGTTTAGTATTTAGTATCTTTTAGAGCAGTGTTTTGGCTCCAAAGACTGAATGTGGTGATAGATTTATAGTTACAAAGGTGGAGTTGAATTGGTATTTTTTTTATCGTCATTTTTATCGTTACCGGGATAAATGGCAGAAATTATCGTGATAAATGTTTTAGTCCATACCGCCCATCCCTACTGGGAACATTGGGAACCAGATCCTCAGACCTGGAGGACCAGGAACTGAGGAAACATGCGTTGTTGGGGTGCAGACTCGTGCAGAGTCGTTGCACATCAGATATTGTGGGCGAGAGAGTCGTCTGCGTCGACCACGTTCTTGAGGTTTTACCGTTCCGTCTCCAGCTCAGTCACTTCCCGTCTCCCTTTCCCGCCATCGTCGCCTGCAACACGATGGCGGGGGCTGCGCCGCTGTGACCCGGCGCCATCGTGGTCGACGCACGACTCAATCCCATCAAGCAACATGCAGTCGTCACGAGAGACCATCGTTTTAGAACCGCCGGACGGCACACACGACTCAAAGCAACCAAGTACAGATCAAACTGGAACTCATAGTTCCATATCCAGTCAAGTCCTCCGAGCCGCCGTCGTCCATCTACACTCCACTTCAGTAAAAAACAAGCTCACCTAAGAACCCGTGAACCCTTGAACCCGTGAACCCGTGAACAACGTTCATTCCCAGCATGCACCGGGGCGACAAGCGAAAGGAAAAGGCACCACAAAGAGGAACAAACCTGCAGCAGAGTCCGACTCGTGGTAATAAATCTAATATAAATGTCATTACTTCATTAATATTTGTCCTGGTAATGTATTTTAGGTCATGTATATGTAAATATGCATAACTAATAACTAAATAATAGAAGACAAACAGCAACAACTATGTCCACCCGCCACCAGGGGGAGCTGATGAGTCTCCTGATAACATCAGGCTGTTTATTATCTCCTCTGCTCTCTCACCCAGCTTAAAAACAACAACAATAACAACTACAAGTCATTCCGGCTGCAGCAGTTACACAAAATCATGTAAAATTAATGATGCAGCTCAAAAACGAGAGTGTATGTAGGTCAGAGTCTCGTGGTAAAACAGCCGACCACGTGATCCTGTAGGTAATGATGACGCTTTAGATACAAGTTATACAAGTAATATAGAAACACAATAAGCAAACAAAGAAGAATGCACACATGCATGAGATAAAATGACAACTTAAATGGGGTTTGTCGGCTTCCTTAGCATCTTTTCACTTTCTGTTTTCAGAGCTATCATTATCATTATTATTTCTATTATTATTACTATTATTATTATTTTGTGTAGACTTATGACACTTCATTTGTTCTTTTTGTATATTCTATTCAGTTAAAAGGTGGGCAAGATAAGCTTTATGCTTCAAGCCCAGACCTTTTCGGTCAAAATAATCACCATGTTGACCAGGGAAAAACCTGTTGTTATCTTGTTTATTGATTTTAATGTTTGTGATTGACTGAAATAAATATTAACTAACTAACTAATGTGATTTCTAATGTAGATTATTCATGCACTATGCACTTTGTTTTCTGTCCGTCTATCTTTCTAACTGCAATGATGAGCCACAACCACAACCAAGATTTTCACCCATGTTACTTGTAACATGACGTGACAATAAAGATTGATTCTTGATTCTGATTCTAATGGTAGTTATAGATGCAAGTTATACTCTTATGCAGTATTTCATTGTTCTGCTTTTGCCATTCCAAAATAATTGTTCTTTTCTCCTTTCCTCCAGGTTTTTAGTCCGTGTTCTATCTGCAGAAAGACTCAGATCCAAATCAACCTGAACGAAACCCGAACCGAAGCCGCAGGAGCGTCGCATTTGAATTTATTAACATGCAAATTGCCAAACTTTTGCATGGCCCCATCACGCCACCGTCGCAGGTGCATCCATCCCATAAACGTGCTGGACGGACAGGCTGGATGGAGGAGTCTGACACTGATTTATGACGCAGCCCGGGCCCGAACACGTCGGGATTAGATTAAAACCTGGAAAAAGCGAGCGCACAGGCGGGCGCATGCGCAGACACACACACGCGGGCAGGAGTCAAAGTCGTAACCGAATCCGGACCCGAGGATCAGTTTGTGTTTCCAGACAAGACAATGTCACCCAGCAGTTGTTTATTCCTCTTCTGTGCGACTGATCATCCCGTTTAACCAACGGACGGACACACTGAACTGGACGTGTAGTTCTTGTTAATAGAGATTATTATATTATATTATAGCCTACACACAGGCCCAAGACTATTCATGTATTTTTCTCTTTTTATTTCTCATACTGTATCATGTGGATTATTCATGCACTATGCACTTTGTTTTTTGTCTCTCTTATCTTTTTAACTGCAAGGATGAGCCTGCACAACCAAGATTTTCACCCATGTTACTTGTGATGATTCTGATTCAATATCAAGGAAATCTGCAGCCTTCATACTAATCCAGAGGTTATATTTATCAATAATAGTAATAATAATAATAAAAAATCAGCCCTTGCAGGAACAATCTAAATCTATTCCTGCCTCATCCGTGCAGCATGCTCTCAGCTGGAGCTTCTGCACGACAATTATTTGCAGAAATGCAACAAATCCGTCTGGATTTCAGCATCTGTGTTTACTTTTTCCAACATCCAACCCGGTCCAGAACCGATCCAGCCACCGAGCTCCTTTCTCAGGGCGCTCAGTCTCACTAAAGCCTCGTTTTTTTCAGTTTTCAGCCACCAGGCGACATCTGGGGGGGATTCATTCAAACCCGACGCACCAAACACGCGGTGCGGCCCCCGATGCGAGCGTGCGTCACCGGGTCGATGCGCACCGTTTTACGCAGGTAAAGATGAACCCGGAGGACGCACAAAAGAGGAAAAAGAGGAAACTAGAAGTAAAGAGGAAGCCAGACACAAAAACAAAAAGGTAGAGCGACATAGAAAGAAGCTGGAGACGGAGGGGGAGAGAGAAAGGGAGGCAGCGCATCTCGGAGCGCTTCACTTCCCCATTTCTGCTGCCGAGCTCCGGCCAGGCAATTAACGGCAACAAGGTCAAAAAGGGAAGTAAAAACACAAAAAAAAACAAAACCCAAAGCTGTGCAACCTTTTTTTCTGGGTAGATTCACGCGTTGCACAACAAAGCAAGGGAATAAACTACATGCATAACAAATAAAAGAGACTCATGACTGCCTGCGTATTTCGGGAAAAAGAAAAAGAAAAGCGACTTCACGTCTCAATCTTTAGGAAAAAAAGGACAATTCGGTCATTTTTTAAGCTTAAAAGGTTTGTATTCATTATTGGGGAAATGATCATCCAAAAAAAGGGCACGAATAAAAAACCTTCACCCAAATCTGCAACAACCAAGTGGAAACGCAATAAAACATCTCACCATGATTGCTCACATCATAAAAACAAGACAACTTTTCTCTCACCTCTCCTGCAAGTTTTGCAAAAGAAATTATCTCATTTGGACGCAAATGATGGAAAGATGAAGTAAAATCAAGAATCTGCTGGAAATTCAAACTACAATGAATGAGAAGAGAAGAAACATCCCAACACCCCCCATCCATCCACGCCTGCTGGGGTGTGCATGTGTGCAAACAATGATGCCGTTTATTCCTTTACCTGCTACGTTGAAGTGCGTCTTTTCTGCGTTATTTTGTCCTTTTAATGTCCTTTTGCAGCCAGTTCCAGGTCTCCTGGCCCGAGCTTGTCCTCCTGTGTCTTTGGGAGAGACTGAAGGATGGACGCGGCGGAAGCCTAGATTTTAGCCTATTTATAAGCTCCTGTTTCTGACCTTTGTCTCTTAAAACGGGGGGACTGGAGGCATCAGCGCCAGTGGAAAATCACCAGCCTCCTCCTCGCAGAGCAACAGGAGAGCTGTATCAGCCGCCTTCACGGCCCGCAGGAAAAACCAATACTTTCTTTATTAAACAAGTGCGCGTCTAGAGTAAAATGTTTTGAAAAATGTGACACTTATAATAATAATATAATAATTTCAATTTCTGTGGTAAGACAAAAAAATATAATTGTTTCAAATCTATCATTTAAGTAGGCTTAGAGCATGTTGGAACACAACCTGAAACACATTTTTTTCTTTATTCTGTAGCGTTAATCCCGAATCTATATTATTATTAATTTATAACACAACCGTCCAAAAGTGTTACTAATCAAAACTGTGTAGTTTTTATTCTTAGTTTTCCTATTTTCAACCATGGAAGCTGAGATCTACGAGCGGCCCCTGAATGCAACATTAAGGAGAATTAAAGTGGCAGTTCTCCCCACCCTTTTTTTTTTTAGTTATTAGCATCTTATCCGGCTCCGGCGGGAGCGCGCTCAGATTCAGGCGCGCTCCCGCCCGCGGTCACGCCCCGTCAGCGCGCGGCCGCGGCGACTGGAGGATAAATAAACATTATATCAAGTAAAAAAGAAGAGGAATTATCTTTGCACTGACACGGATTCAATGTCACTTGAAAAGAAAAGGGATTTTTTTATTTCAAAAGCAAGATTTAAACGTCCACCTTTCTACCAGAATATAAATTATAATGTTTTTAAAAGCATATATATATATATATATATATATATATATATAGTATATTTATATAAATTATATCTATATGGGCATGTGTGTACAAATATATAGAAATATGCAACTTTGTGTATGTATGTATGCATGCATGTATAAGGATGTGTGTGAGTATAATTATAGTATAATATAACAGTATATAATAGTAATAATAATAATAATAATAATAATAATAATAATAATAATAATAATAATAATAATAATAATAATAATAATAATAATAATAATAATAATAATAATAATACTGTTACCTAGCAGTGTGAGTGGGGATAGGACTAAATAAGTTAAAACTTCTTCCTACTCCTTTTTTGGCACATGTAAATCAAGATAGCAAGTTTTAAAGTATGAAATTCTTTGTTTTGTTTTGTAGTTGTTTTCTGAAACTTCTCATGAAGTGTTGTTTCTTTTTTTTTTTTACATGTACAAAAATAAAATAAATCAAAAATCAAAAAGCCATTTATAAAATACAACTCCACAAATTCAATTCAAAGTTCAAATCCAAAGCTCGGTGAATTATTCAGAGTCTCAGAGCTGGAAGTGGAGTTGTTTGTCTTATACACTGCTTTAAAACTTATGTTATACATTTCTGCTTTGTGTTTACGACACAGCCGATGCCGGGATGGAGGTATTAATAACTGCAGTCGATATTGAAGGCAGTTCCTCTTTGAAACTTAACCTCCAGTCCTTAGACCTGGAGCCTTTAAGTGGCCGCCCGGAGGAGGAGGAGGAGGAGGAGGAGGGGGTTGGATATTAACATAGACTGTGAAAACAAAACAAGTCCCGTGAGTGAGCCATTGTTTTCTGAGGAGCTGTTTTGAAGCCTCGTTTTCTTTGTAGTGGCTGCAGCCGTGTTGTCTGGGATGCCGACTGGAACACACACACCGCATGTCAATCAAAAGTTAGCTGTAGTCGAGGCCGGTTTTAGGGGGGGCAGGGGTGGGCTGTGCCCACCCAAACGTGCGTCCTGTCCACCCAATCAAAGGTTATGGGGATCCTTTATTTTTTTATAATTTTTTTTTTAATATCGCAGAATATCTGTACCGTTTCTGATTGGGTGGGCACTGCGCATCATTTTTAGACACAACAATCAACGCATACCGCAAAAGTTGTGTCTCGGCGGAGGGACCCGATGTCCCAGGAAAATGAGCACAACAGAGTTCGGAACAGTTTGGAACAGCACACAGAGCACGCACTAAAGGCTGATTTATGGTTCTGCGTTAAGTCGACGCAGAGCCTACGCCGTAGGGTACCGCGGCGTATCCTATGCCGTAGGCTCGGCGTTGGTGTAACGCGGAACCATAAATCAGCCTTGAGGGAGAATGAGCCGCGTCGAAAACCCCCTACACATAACCACACCTCCAGCAACAGATCCACCACGAATCAGGAGTTCTACATGCTCAAACACAGAAAATGAGAAAATACGTTTCAGTGTTTTTTTGTCTGCTTTTTGCAGATGACGTTGTCCTGTTGGCTTCATCGGACCGGGACCTTCAGCATGTGCTGGGGCGGTTTGAGGCCGAGTGCGGCGCGGCGGGGATGAGAATCAGCACCTCCAAGACCGAGGCCATGGTTCTCGACCGGGAAAGGGTGGCGTGCCTTCTCCGGGTGGGTGGAGAAGTCCTGCCTCAGGTGGAGGAGTTCAAGTATCTCGGGATCTTGTTCACGAATGAGGGAACGATGGAGCGGGAGATTGACAGACGGATCGGTGCAGCGTCCGCAGTTATGCGGTCGATGTACCGGACCGTCGTGGTGAAGAAGGAGCTGAGTCGAAAGGCGAAGCTCTCGATTTACCGGTCAATCTACGCACCTACCCTCACCTATGGTCATGAACTTTGGGTAGTGACCGAAAGGACAAGATCGCGGATACAAGCGGCCGAGATGAGTTTCCTCCGCAGGGTGGCTGGACGTTCTTTAGAGATGAGTTTCCTCCGCAGGGCGGCTGGACGCTCCCTTAGAGATGAGTTTCCTCCGCAGGGTGGCTGGACGCTCCCTTAGAGATGAGTTTCCTCCGCAGGGTGGCTGGACGCTCCCTTAGAGATGAGTTTCCTCCGCAGGGTGGCTGGACGCTCCCTTAGAGATGAGTTTCCTCTGCAGGGTGGCTGGACGCTCCCTTAGAGATAGGGTGAGGAGTTCGGTCACCCGGGAGGAGCTCGGAGTCGAGCCGCTGCTCCTTCACATTGAGGAGTCAGCTGAGGTGGCTTGGGCATCTGTACCGGATCCTCCTGGACGCCTCCCTAGGGAGGTGTTCCAGGCATGTCCCACCGGGAGGAGACCCGGGGGAAGACCCAGGACACGCTGGAGAGACTATGTCTCTCGGCTGGCCTGGGAACGTCTCAGACTCCCCTCGGAGGAGCTGGAGGAAGAGCTGGAGGAAGAGCTGGAGGAAGAGCTGGAGGAAGTATCTGGGGTGAAGGAAGTCTGGGCATCTCTGCTGAGACTGCTGCCCCCGCGACCCGGGAACGGATAAGCGGCGGACGATGGATGGATGGATGGATGAAGAAAATAAAGTTTATAATCAGTGCCTCGGTGCTCCCGTCTGCCCACTCTGCTGGTATCAAGAAAGAGAGCGACATCGCCGATTCGCTGACATGCATCGTTTCTGTAAGCCTATAAGCAATAGCCTCCGAGACACCTCTCTCCATCCTGGCGAGGGTGGAGAGTGCCAGTGCGGGTGGCAGTGGCAGTGGCTGCGGTGCCGTGCAGGCTCTGGAGCCGCCAGCCTGCCACGGGACCTTTTAAATCGCCGTAGAGCCTACGCCGTAGGGTACGATTGATTGATAAAAGAAAAAAAAAAGAAAAAAACATAAAATAAATGCAGCCTCAACAGGGCACAAGCCAGTGTCCTATTAGTGCCGGTCCCAAGCCCGGGTAAATGCAGAGGGGAGTGTCAGGAAGGGCAATTGGATTAGCATACTGTTGGTCAAAGAAGGAGAAGATAGATGAACTGATATGATGATAGCATAGTTTTCTATGCATTTCGGGGGTTTGACCCCCCCAATATTTTTTTGCCGCAGGCAGCGTCGCCCACCCTACATTTCAGCCTGCCCACCTTAGTGGGCCTCACTAAATTTTCATTAACGCCACATACATACATCTGTCACACACACATCAACGCTAAATGTATCAATAATGAACAAAATAAAACACAGGAAACATCAAGGCCAGCAAAATCTTTGTGGCGGGACAACAGGACCTGCTGCGCTCTGTATATTCTAGTTGAATTATTGAAATAAATTAACTTTTACACCATATTCTAGTTGAATTATTGAAATAAATTAACTTTTACACCATATTCTATTTGAATTATTGAAATAAGTGAACCTTTACACCATATTCTTCACCTGTAGGCCATATTATACATCTGGGCTGACGTGGACATACGTAGCATAGGAGGATATTTCAGTTACTATATGGTTGTCTGTCTGTACAGTCATGAAAGGTCAATGCTATTAAAGCACTTTAAACCGTAAATCAAAGCATTTTGGATTTTTATATAAATTAACACATTTCTATGCAGTTTAGAAGTTTTGGGGCTTTTTTTTGGCTCTTGTGCTGCTGAAATCGGGGCGTCCCTTATTTCTATTTCTGAAAGGTGGCAACCCTATACCAGCTTCTTCAGCAGATCCCCGCAGAAAGAGCGGCAGATATTTCATACGAGGAAGTGATAATGGCAGCCACAAATGTAATAAAAGCTGACGGAGGGCCAGAAAAATTTCCCAGAATGCTTTACATCATCATTTGCAGACTGAATCAAACAAAAAAACATGGCGGACATTTCTTATTTTTTAGTGAATAAAATCAGTATTTTGAGTTAGTTTCTGCATAAAAATGCGTTTTGATTACATTTCTAGCGAGAAATATATATTTTACTTTCATAATATTCAGTCAGTGAATGTACATAATCACTCGCTTGCTCGTTGTTGCGAAGTCTTTTCAGATCTCGCCAGAATAAAGGCTGATTTATGGTTCCGCGTTACACCAACGCAGAGCCTACGGTGTAGGCAATGCGGCGACGCGCGCCGTACGCCGTAGGCTCTGCGTCGATTTAACGCGGAACCATAAATCGCCGGCGGCTCTTCTCATCCCGAAAACATCGGATCAAATTTCTTAACAGGCGTTATTTGGATAAACTGAGCCCAGGTTGGGGATCTTAACGGTTACTTTTACGCCTGAAAAAATATTAAAACTTAATAAAGTGGCATATTAACAGCGCTGCAGCGGAAATTAAAACAGCTTTTAGCTCTGGGCTTCCTGATATGGTGTGACGTTTGTGCAAACGTAACTACGCAGTCGCTTACGTACCCGAACGTAAACCACGCAGTGTAAATGCAGACTGCATTTACACTCTTGGGATGCTTTTAAACTTTCGGGCTGCATTTACACTCTTAGGCTGCATTTACACTCTCAGGCTGCATTTACACTCTTAGGCTGCATTTACACTCTTTAGCTGCATTTACACTCTTAGGCTGCATTTACACTCTTTAGCTGCATTTACACTCTTAGGCTGCATTTACACTCTTAGGCTGCATTTACACTCTCAGGCTGCATTTACACTCTCAGGCTGCATTTACACTCTCAGGATGCATTCACACTCTTAGGCTGCATTCACACTCTACATCTTGAAGGCAAATTCCAGTTTATTGTCTGTATCGATTGTTTTCTTTGATCAACAGATGACGGTGTTGGATTGTTGGTACCAAAGTCCCATGACCTGTAATGCAGACGACTAACTAACCCTGCCGAGCAAAGATCACAGTGTTATTTGGAAAAACTTTGGCTTATTGTGATGGAGGAACGTCGATTCGTACCGCCTCGGTCAAAGTGGACAAACATCGCCACCAAGTGGTCGGAGGAGTTATCTGTAGTCACTTTAGTGAATCTTCGGATTAAATATTTCAAACGAAGTATCACACTTGACTCACATCTGATAAAGTGACAACAACATTGTTCCCCACGATTTCCTGTTTGCATCTTCTCACGGAAGTTGCTGAGGCTACAAATGTATCTTCATCCTGTCCTACGCTGTTTAAGGAAGTACGTAAAACTGCAGACAGGGATTTCATTTCTGATTTGATGAGCAAACTACAGCTTTAAGGCTTCTGTTTCCAACTTGGTTCTAGTTTTAAAACATTTTCACCCACAAGGAAGCAAGGTCATCCCAATGAGATGGATGTGACGTAGAACTGTTACTCATCTATATCCAGTACAGGAGTTGAGGGGGGGTGCTGGGGGATGAGGGGGGATGCCCCCCCCCCCCCCTGAAATAAAAAACGGTCTAAATCATCCCCCCTGTAAAACTGCCATCCCTCCTTTCCATCCCTTATGTCATTTCATCAATGAATGTGGTTTTACTGCTATTTCAACATTTAGAGTCATCACCAGAAAAATAACACCAGAAAAATAACTTATTTGACAATTTTCACTTGTTTCAAGTACATTTTCACTTGAAATAAGTAGAAAAATCTGCCAGTGGGACAAGATTTATCTTCTTATTACAAGCAAAAAAATCTTGTTCCACTGGCAGATTTTTCTACTTATTTTAAGTGAAAATCTACTTGAAACAAGTGAAAATTGTTGTTTTTTCCAGTGATGACTCTTGTTTAATGAGATCGTTTTACTAAAATGAGACATTTTAACTAGAAATAAGACAAATATTCTTGTTAAGATTGTGAGTTTTTGCAGTGATCCATTTTACTTATCCTGTGAAGGACAGAGTCATATTGATAAGTTCAGAAAAGTGTTTTTTATTGTTGTGTTTTGATGTATTTGATGTAAGCCCAGTGGATATTTAAAGCTTACAGAAGGCTGCATTTAACTGCTGCTATGTCATTCCTGCAGTATTTCTGAAAATGTTACTATGAAGGAGCGTCTTTCCTCTCAACATTAAACAGTTGACTGGGAGTTTCCGTCCACGTTGTCACCTGAGGGAGTTCACCGGCGTTACCGTACATCCTGATAACATAACCAGCTCAGCTGGTGCCAGGCTAAAAAACACAACACCCCAATGTATTAATGGGGATCTCTGGAGATTTCTGCTGCGCCTCTGTGTCTGCTGCGATGCCAGAGGTCCAGGTCCACAAGTGTTTATATTGTTTTATTACAGTTATTCATTTATTTATCCGCCCCCAAAAAATACTGCAACAAAATACTGTCACTTTGAGCTTGACCTTTGGATGCTTCACGCCCTGGTATAATTTTGACCCTGGTTCTCTCTCATGTTCTCTCGTATCTTAGCCTTCCATCCAAATTGCACTGGATCTATCCAAGGAAAACAGAAAAGTGAAAAAAAAGAAAATTAAAGCTGCAAGCAGCGATGAACAGGTCCTCCACCCTTGTGCACGTTCAGGCTGCAGTGGAAGCTTGTATGACTTGATGTAGATTCTTCAGGCCTGGATATTTAGCGGACGACACCACCCACGACTCTTTATGTCAAACCATTCAAAAGTTATGGCAGAAAATAGGAAGTATCAAATATGGACCAATCAGATGAAGGGGGGGGGGGCTAATTTGCAGCAATTATATTCAAGGACTCAAAAACCGAGTCCGAGGACACCACCCACGACTCTCTATGTCAAACCATTCAAAAGTAATAGCAGAAAGAAGGAACTATCTGTCAGTGTTTGACATTTCCCACAGTTTGTTTCTGTTTTGCCCCGCCTGTGTCGCATCTGCCCTGATTGTCTGCACCTTTGTCTCGTTATCCCCTGTGTATATCTGGTCTTGTCATTCCCTTGCTCCTTGTGTTTCCGTACTGTGCTTTCCTCCATGTGTCCTGCCAAGTTTTTCCTCCAGTTTTCTGATCCCTGTTTCTGTGTTATTGATCCTGCTAAGCAGCGCTTTGGTTTTTGGTCCTTGCCTATTAGTGGAATAAACCCTTTTTTGTTGAACTCCTGCCTCTCACTCTCCTGCATCTGGGTCCTCACCACACCAGTCCTGACAGAACGGAAACACCAGTATGGACCCAGTGGGAGAGAGTTTTGCCTTCTGGGACATCGTGTACCGGGAGGCAGAACTCACTATTCCTGGTTGGCGGCACCCGGATGAGCTGGAATCCCCCTTCCGGGGAACACGGCTGGCTCGGGGTGGGCCCCGGAGCATTCAGGCTCTGGAGCGACGGCGATGACGGCGTCTGCGCCATCCCCAGCTAGCCGCTGCTCCGGCGGTGCTCTTGGGTGCATCGTCGGCGGTGGTCCCGGACACATCAGCCCCTGCTTCGGTGATGGTCCCGGGTTCTCCCACAGCCAGCGCCTCCTCGTATCCTGAGTTCCCCCCCAAGTCAAGGTTCCCCGCCAAGTCAAAGTTCCCTGCCAAGCCGTCCCAGCCCCACGCCAAGCCTTCCAAGCCCCCCACCAAGTCTTCCAGGCCACCCGCAAAGTCATCCAGGCCCCACGCCAAGGCCCAAGCCTAGGCCTCGTGGGCGACCCCCGGAACTGTCTCGCCGGTCTGCCGGACAGCCCCCGGAACTTTGGCCGTGTGTTGGCCTGGGGGCGCTGTTGAGCCATTTTGCCACGGCCATTAATGCAAATCATTAAATATCAAATTTTTCGCCAGGCCTGGCTTGCGTGCAAAACTCTGTGACTTTTGGGGCACGTTTAGGGGGGCAAAAAGGCCTTCGTGTCGTGAGAAAACGAGAAAAAAAATTAATTCCTACAGATACAATAGGGCCTTCGCACTGTAAGTGCTCGGGCCCTAAATATTGCAAGTTCTCAAAGTAACTGCAGGTTTTCTCTGCGTACACAGGCCCCCATGACATTAATTTTGAGTTAAAAGGTCACTCTAAATTGGCTGTGGGCGTGTGCATAGTTCTGTATTGGCTTCGGCTACAAACTGGACGAAGCAGGTTTAGAAAAAAATGGACTGATGCATAAACAGATGAATGGTTATTTGATAATACTTGATTATTTGGTTAAAGAGTAAAAATTGGTTTATTTTTCTCTCTTCCAGATCAACTTCAGCGTTGTTTACAGGGGTCAGCCGGAGCCGAGCGATGTTCCCTGGCTTCCCTGGACGAAAGGTGGGGGAGAGTTTGAAGAAGTGACTATAGTTCACCAGAACCACACAAGACCGGCAACTGAGTACGCTAAAAGTCATGCAGGGAATAGTTACAGTCGCGTGAGGACAGATTCACATGTTCTGTTGATTTTCTCTTCAGCACCATTAGTGCAAAGGTCACATTTTCGATCTACATGCAGTCAAAATTCGGGTTATTGCTAATATTCCGTTTACTGAAACATTCGGAATACTCCGTTTACATGGTAATTAATCATTTCCAACAAACTCTCCCTGGATGCTGAGCTGAACACGAGGATTGGCAGGGCAGCAACATCAATGGCCCGCCTGGCAAAGAGTCTGGGACAACTCCATGCTGACCATCAACACCAAGATGAAGGTGTACCAAGTCTGTGTGCTCAGCACACTGCTGTATGCTAGTGAAGCATGGACCCTCTACTCCCATCAAGAACGCAGACTCAACTCCTTCCATTTACGCTGTCTTAGAAGGATTCTTGGCATCACCTGGCAGGACCGTATCTCCAACAAGAATGTTCTGGCTCAGGCAGGAACACCAAGCATGTTTGCTCTGCTCAGTCAAAGGTGCTTACGCTGGCTTGGCCATGTCAGTCGCATGCAAGATGGAAGAATACCAAAAGACATGCTTTATGGGGAGCTTGCCACTGGCTCCAGACCAAGAGGAAGGCCTCACCTCTGCTACAAGGATGTCTGCAAACGGGATATGAAGGCAGGCAACATCGACCCAGCAGACTGGGAGCTGTAGCTGTGGACCGCAGCAAATGGAGGCTCGCCATCAAGCAAGGCATTCAGAGGAGTGAGAAAAGGAGAGAGGACCTCTGGGAGGAGAGGGAAGAGTGAAGGCAACAGAAGTAGGCATCAGCACCCACAGAGGCAGGCACACCTTACATCTGTGGAAACTGCAACAGAGACTATCACTCAAGAATCGGACTGTTTAGCCACAGCAAGGCCTGTATCCCACCAACAGACTAATCCCTGGCGCATACCCCATTGTCTTGCGAGACAGAAAGAAGCCAATAAATCATTTGGGATATCTGGATCAAACCAGCGACGCGCGGAGAACGTGATGACGCAATTCCCGTCAAACAAATGCTGCTTCGCGCAACTTTTCACTCACCTTCTTGTAAATCTTCTATCCCGGTACTTTCTACCGTCTACAAATGCCAAAATGTTCATATCCTTCATTACATTTATGAAGTGATTAGTCTCCTCCTGGTCTTGTGTTTCTCCGTGTTTATAAGAACTTCCTGGACTCAAAAGACCAGGATTCCTTGTGAACAGAGCATGCACAGAAAAGAAATTCATGTTCCGTTTGATGGGGATATTCCGTTTGGCGTTTACATGAACGAATATTCAGGTTTTAAAAGTAACCCAGGGCTCATATTTGGGTTTTAAAAAACCCGAAAATGAGCAAATTTGAGTTATTCAAAGGGGTTATTGGTGTTTACATGGCCGTACAAAACCAGGTTATTGCTAATATTCGGGTTTTAAAAGGGTTATTGAGTGCATGGGAACGCAGTCAGTGTGGGAATAAGACGACCGTGTCCTCCAGTCCAGCCCGGGCCGGCAGCACGAGGGGGAAGGTCAGATCTTCATCAGACGCCACATCAACACCTCTGATCTGCTGCTCCGGGGGTCTATTGTGATGAGATGTATTTGGCCCGGGTCTGGAGCTGGACGTCTCCCATAGCTGAGCTACTTTCCCCCGCGTCGGGCTCAGGTTGGAGTTATTAACACAATCCTGCACAGCTGGTCCCAGCAAGACGGCACAAGCAGGAACAGACGATCCGCTTCCACGTTCAGGTTACAAGACAAGTTCAAACCCATGTGGGCCGGTGGGGGTTGCAGAAATATACAGGACTGTCTCAGAAAATTAGAATATTGTGATGAAGTCCTTTATTTTCTGTAATGCAAAAATGTCAAACATTCTGGATTCATTACAAACCAACTGAAATATTGCAAGCCTTTTATTATTTTAATATTGCTGATCATGTCTTACAGCTTAAGAAAACTCAAATATCCTATCTCAAAAAATTTGAATAGTCTGGGAATCTTAATCTTAAACTGTAAACCATAATCAGCAATATTAAAATAATAAAAGGCTTGCAATATTTCAGTTGATTTGTAATGAATCCAGAATGTATGACATTTTTGTTTTTTTAATTGCATTACAGAAAATAAAGAACTTTATCACAATATTCTAAATTTCAATTCAATTCATTTCAATTTTATTTATATAGCCAATACAACAAAAGTTGTCCCTAGATGCTTTCCAGAGACCCAGAACATAAACCCCAGAGCAATTATTACATAAACAATGGCAGGTAAAAACTCCCTTAGTGGGAGAAAAACCTTAAGCCAAACAGTGGCAAGAAAAACTCCCCTTTAGGAGGGAAGAAACCTTGAGCAGGACCAGGCTCATAAGGGGGGACCCTCCTGCCGAGGGCCAGACACAGCAGGCAGGTGGAAGCAGCAGCGGGATGACCAGGGGTGGGGACCGCAGGCCAGCACGCAGCTCCCGAAGCTCTGGCCCAATCAGCAAGTCCCAGGTTGGGGTGCAGGGTCGGGGAAAGGTTGAGAAGGGGCAGGGCCAGGGAGAGGAGTCTTGACGGACAAATCTCTCCCCTGCCTGCCCGGGCCGTTACCCTGCCCCTCTCACTCCCACGCTGCAGGATCCAGTGTTTTGCATTCAGAGATGCTCTTCGCCACCGGCAGAGGATGCTGCACCATGTACAAAAGAGAAAAAATAGAAGAAAAGGGGGGCCAGCACAAGAAACTACAGGAGCGACTCTAACACACTAGAGTTTACACTACCTAGAGATTTACCAACACCAGCTAGAGGTTTACTAAACACTAACTATAGGCTTTACTAAACAGAAAGGTTTTAAGTTTAGTTTTAAAAGTGGAGGTGGTGTCAGCCTCCTTAACCCAGATTGGAAGTTGGTTCCAAAGTAATGGTGCCTGATAGCAGAACGCCTGCCCTCCAAATCTACATTTGGATACTCTAGGAACTATGAGTAAACCTGCACTCTGAGAACAGAGAGCTCTGTCAGGAACATAAGGCACTATCAGGTCTTGCAAATAATGCGGAGCTAAGCCTCAGATAGATAGATAGATAGATAGATAGATAGATAGATAGATAGATAGATAGATAGATAGATAGATAGATAGATAGATAGATAGATAGATAGATAGATAGATAGATAGATAGATAGATAGATAGATAGATAGATAGATAGATAGATAGAATCAAATGAAATAGGGAAAAATTTTATATTATACTTGCTTAAGATATGTTTAGATATTTATGTGGATATTTATGTAGTATATATTATATGTTGAGAGGGATAGTTATAATGATGTAATATATGTTATATATTTATTGGGTATGTAGCACATATATATTTATAGGGATATTTGTGTAGTTTATATAGTGTATATTTATATAGATTTATATAATATTTGTATTTTCTAGATATTGATATAATATTTATGTTATATTTATATTTTATATATACTTATATGGATAATTATGTAATAATAGGAATGTTTACGTAGTATTTATATAGATTATATTTATATGGATATTGTGTAGCAATAATGTAAATCCATAGAGTTATAAAGGGGTAAGAACTAGGAAAAAGTGTAAACTTCTTCCTACTCCTTTTTTTCAAACATATGTGAATATGAAGATGTAAATGTTTATCTTTTTTATTTTTTTTATTTTTACCTTCATTTTTATATACATGTTCGAAATAAAAATTCAATTAAAAAAAATCTATTCAAAATACAATCCTTACAATTAAAACATAACTAAATCTAAACAAAAATGATCTGAGGTGTAATGGAATTCAACCCTTAAAGGTATGGTCCCTGATGTTGGGGAGCTAGCAAGATTTGAAAGTGGCACCTCCTCTAAGCCCCGCCCCCTCCTCCCCCTCCCGTCAGCGCTCCGTCCAAAGCCACGCCCCCACAAACTTTGGGGGACGCGCATTTGCAGGAGTCGAGTTTTCCAGGACATTTTGGACAGCACATTTTCAACAAAACTACCCCATGTCTCATTCACCTGTAAGCGAGGCCGGTTTTAGGGGGGGGGCAGGGAGGGGCTGTGCCCACCCAAACGTGCATTCTGCCCACCCAATCAAAGTTGAGATGAGAAACAGAGAAGTTCAGAACAGCAGACAGAGCACACACTGAAGGCTGATTTATGGTTCCGCATAACATTAACACCGAGCCTACGGCATAGGGATCGCCGTAAGGCTGATTTATGGTTCCGCGTTACACCAGCAGAATGGTGCGCGTCGCTGCGACCCTACGCCGTAGGCTACGCCGTAGGCTACGCTGTACCCTACGGCGTAGCCGTGGCAACAGAGCCTGTACAGCACCGCAGCCAACGCCACCCACACCGGCGCTCCGCACCGGCGCGCCGGCGCTCCGCTACTGGGGGGTCCGTGGCAGACCCCCAGTAGCGGACAACCTGCGCCGCAGAATCGCACTTTCGCTTTCTTTTTTTAGCCGACCCGTGGGAAGCGGACACGGGGGCTGGAGGCAGAGTAGCAGGCTGGAAGCAGAGAGACGAGTGCGTGCATGGGACAGAGGGGGGTGTGGGCGGGGCTTACAATGAAGGCATCTGATTGGTTCTTTCCCCCCTGCCAAGCCTCTAGTCCTCTGACCAATCCGTGCCATTCTAGGCGCAAAAAACTGATTGGTCAGAGTTTTTACAGGATTAATGCTTTCAGAGAGTTCGGATTTTTTTCTTTCCTTTTTCTGAACACATTATTCACTGGCTACTCTCAGGATGGAAGGACCATTTCACCCAGTATAACAATAAATGTCTTTGAATACGATCACAGACTATACCTTTAAATTGTTGAAACCAGCCAGAACCAGACAACAAAAAATATTCCATTTTACACACTCAGAATTTCAGAATAAAACCAACAATTTCAGAATAAACCAACTAACTAGAACTGACTTCCTTGCTAAGTACTGCTTTTCTTTATTTTTGAATCTAGCATTTCTGCAGTTTGGACATCAGTCGGCTCTGATGCAGCATTTTGAGACAAACCGGGAAAAAGAACTGTTTTATTTTTAGTCTTTAAAAATTGGGTCCACTTTTTTTGTTGTTAATCTCTGAGGGAAGTATGCTGACAGCTGGCGTTAACCTCTGTCCTAAAAGCTCTTTCTGCTCGTTTCTTATCCGCAGCCCTCGACTGGTGCGTCAACCCGTCACTCTTCTGTCGAACATTATCCCAACACTTTGTTTATTCTGGCTCTGTGGAATAAATTAGGTTAACCTCTCAGATGCATGTTTAGTTCTGCAAAACAACGCTTGAGAAAATAAGGTTAATGCACCAGACCGCTACGCTGCAAAAACTCAAAATCTTAACAAGAATATTTGTCTTACTTCTAATTAAAATGTCTCATTTTTAGTCAAAAAAAATCTCATTACACTTAAAACAAGACTCATCACTGGAAAAAACAACAATTTTCACCTTTTTCAAGAAGATTTTCACTTAAAATAAGTAGAAAAATCTGCCAGTGGAACAAGATTTTTTTGCTTGTAATGACAAGATAAATCTTGTCCCACTGGCAGATTTTTATAGTTATTTCAAGTGAAAATTTACTTGAAACTGGTGAAAATGGTCAAATAACCAGTTATTTTTCTGGTAATGACTCAAAACATTTCTCCTTTTGGTTCCTACAAAACAGGAAATATGAACCTACATGAGCACGCTATTCTTTACACTGCAAAAACTCCAAATCTTACCAGGAATATTTGTCTTATTTCTGGTTAAAATGTCTCATTTTTAGTCAAAAAATATCATTACACTTAAAACAAGAGTCATCACCAGAAAAATAACTTGTTATTTGACAATTTTCACCTGTTTCAAGTAAATTTTCACTTGAAATAAGTAGAAAAATCTGCCAGTGGGACAAGATTTATCTTCTTATTACAAGCAAAAAAATCTTGTTCCACTGGCAGATTTTTCTACTTATTTTAAGTGAAAATCTTCTTGAAAAAGGTGAAAATTGTTGTTTTTTCCAGTGATGAGTCTTGTTTTAAGTGTAATGAGATTTTTTGACTAAAATTGAGACATTTTAACCAGAAATAAGACAAATATTCTTGTTAAGATGTTGAGTTTTTGCAGTGTAAAGAATAGCGTGCTCATGTAGGTTCATATTTCCTGTTTTGTAGGAACCAAAAGAAGAAATGTTTCAGATATTCAATGTCTTCCAAGAAATAGGACATCTAGGACGGTGTTGTTCTAGCGTGGAGGTCACGGCGATCGCCATCCATCTCTCTGCGCGGTGTGAGCTGTCATGTCGAGCATCTGATGTTGTAATTTTAAGACTTGGCTCGGATCAAGACGACCGTCGCCAGAGCGAAGGCCCTCAGTTCCTAGGAGGGCTTGCCTGGCCCTTCGCGCCTCGCCAGGGTTAAAGTACATGCCTTTGCTTCTCTTGGTGCCATTTAAAGCTCTCTGGCATGACATGCACTTCATACGTGCACATGATGAGTGTGGAGAGCCCGTGTGTTGCTAAAGTTAACCGTGAAGCTGGCGCGACATCCCGTGCCCAAGCAGCTCGCTGGAGATCAGGATGTAGGTTTGTGAAAATGCACAATAGTCTAGACCAGGGGTCGGCAACCCGCGGCTCTTTAGCGCCGCCCTAGTGGCTCCCTGGAGCTTTTAAAATATGTTTGACCTTTTTTTCTTTTTTTCCTTCTTTTTTTCCCTCTTTTTCTTCTTTTTTATTCCTTTTTCCTTTCCTTTTTAATCTCGACATCCTGACTTTTTTCTCGAAATTTTCACTCTTTAGCGCCGCCCTAGTAGCTCCCTGGAGCTTTTTCAAAAATGTTTGACCTTTTTTTTCTTCTTTTTTCCCTTTTTTTTCCTTCTCTTCCTTTTTTCTTTTTTTTCTTCCTCTTTCCTTTTTAATCTCAACATTTCGACTTTTTTCTCGAAATTTTTATTTTTTTCTCGAAATTTTGAATTTTTTCTCGACATTTCGACTTTTTTCTCGAAGTGCATAATGAAAAAAAATCTCCCCCCAGACTTTTTACTTGAAATTTTGACTTTTTTCTCGACATTTTGACTTTTTTCTCAACTTTTTTCTAGAGATTGTACTTCAACATTAATCTCGACATTTCGACTTTTTTGCATAAAAAAGTGCATAATGAAAAAAAATCTCCCCCCAGTCATAACTAATATAGATATATGCAGCATGTGTTGCCTTCATTCTAAGGCTTATACATACAAGACTTTTAATTTTTTGCAGCTCCAGACATATTTGTTTTTTTGGTGCAATATGGCTCTTTCAACAGTTTGGGTTGCTGACCGCTGGTCTACTGCATGTCAGAAAATAACAACTACCATACCAGCCGTTGGAATAATATACAAATATTTTATGAGGAGGGGACTGTATTGTCATTATGAGTTGGTAAATTCCCAGCTTTAGCATCGAGCTTTGTCGTTTGAAAACAGCACGTACCAAGCTGCCAGCGGCGGGGACGGATCGTAACCACCACGCCACGATAAACACATCGTGTTTACCTCTGATGCAAACCGATGAAATTTAAAAAGTACAAGGATATGACAGAAAAATAAACAATTCAAAACTTTTAGGGAAATGGGAACTTCATAGAAAATGACACTGTTTAGACCTGAAAGCTCGGGAGACATTTCAAGATTTTAATCGATTATGCCCTAGTGAGACACGTGTGCTTTTATAGTTCAAGCCTGGAGGGAACAAGTTGGATTTACGCTTTCAAAACACACTCCTATTATCATGTGCATAGTTTTTTTTCCCTCCATTTTTGATCACAGATAAACAGCAGAACTAAATCAGTCATTTTCAATGAGTTTATTTGTGTAGCACAAGTCAACAACACAGTGATTCAAAGCGCTTTAAAACATCACACAGTAGAAATAAAAAGAATGATTTAAAATTTAAACAAAAAAGAAAGAAATAAGAACAATAGATAAAATCAGTAGTCAAAATATTATAAATTATCGGTGCAGATTTGGAGCTTTCCTCAGTTGCAGCTGAGAACAAAGATAGATAGATAGATAGATAGATAGATAGATAGATAGATAGATAGATAGATAGATAGATAGATAGATAGATAGATAGATAGATAGATAGATAGATAGATAGATAGATAGATAGATAGATAGATAGATAGATAGATAGATAGATAGATAGATAGATCTTTATTGTCATTATCACTATGTACAACGAAATTACAGTAAAAGTGCTCTCCAGTAAGCGCATCATATAAAAATAAAATAACTGAAAGATAAATCAATAAAATGAAATAAAAACAAATAGAATATATATATATATATATATATATATATAGACACATTCACCCCTCCACACATACCTCAACATACGGACATTACAAGAACTTTCATCGACATACAATCATTTTTTGTTATGGCACATTAGCTCCTGTTTTTGTTAAGAGTTTTTGTTAAGAGTTTTTGTTAAGAGTTTTTGTTAAGAGTGGTTATTGCTGTTTGATAAAAGCTGCATTTGAATCTGTTTGTCCTTGTTTTCATGAGTCTGTATCGTTTCCCAGATGGCAGCAGTTCAAACAGTGAGTGTCCGGATTTATGAAGTGTCTTTTATTATATTTTGGGCTTTTTTCTGGCAACGGGAGTGGTGGAGGTTTTCAACAGGTGAGTCTTCAACCTGGACAAATATTCTTGTTAAGATTTTGAGTTTTTGCAGTATACTAGTGAAAGGAAACCATATGAGTACATTGTACTCTTTAGGTTGCACCTACACAACTGGTTTATGGTAACTGGAAACACTGTCAGCCGGCTGTTTTTGCCATCGTGAGACTTCCACCCCAGAAAGCTGATACTCGTTTCCACTTGTGCAGACTCATGTTGCCCCGTTGAATTAAAAACAGACAGAAATAACCTTATTTTCATACCCGAGTGCACATCACAGGCCGGAGCAGCAGTTTCACTTCCACACAGACACTGATCACATGTCGTTGAGCTGCATGCAAACCTTCATTTGCCGTTTCTGAGAATTTAACCCTTGTACTGTCTTTGGGTCAAAATGACCCAATTCTTCTATCCTTCTTTCCTCCTGCTCTCTCCTTCCTTCCTTCCTTTCCTCTTTTCCTCCTTTACTCCCTTTTCTTCCTACCTCCCTTTCGTCATTCGTTCCTTTATTACCTTCTTTGCTTTTCCTTCCTTCTTTCCTTATTTTCTCCATTCCTTCCTTCTTCCCTCCCTTCTTTCTTTCCTTTTCTACATTCTTGCTTTCCTTCCTTTCTCCCTTCCTTCCACCTTTTCTCCCTTCCTTACTCCCTTTCCTACTTCCTTCCTTCTTTCCTTCTTTTCTCCTTTCTCCCTTCCTTCCTTACTCCCTTTCCTACTTCCTTCCTTCTTTTTTCCTTACTCCCTTCCTTCCTTACTCCCTTTCCTACTTCCTTCCTTCTTTCCTTCTTTTCTCCTTTCTCCCTTCCTTCCATCTTTTCTCCCTTCCTTACTCCTTTTCCCACTTCCTTCCTTCTTTCCATCTTTTCTCCTTTCATTCCATCTTTTCTCCCTTCCTTCCTTACTCCCTTTCCAACTTCCTTATTTTCTCCTTTCTCCCTCCCTTCCATCTTTTCTCCCTTCCTTACTCCCTTTCCTACTTCCTTCCTTCTTTCCTCCTTTCTTCCTTACTTCTTTCTTTCCTTCCTTCCATCTTTTCTCCCTTCCTTCATTCCTTCTCTTCTCCCTTCACCCTCCCTTGACCCAAAGACAGCACAAGGGTTAATGTGAAAAGAGTTCAGATAAGGGGTCATGATGAACCCTCTTCATGAATGTGAGCACAGAGGAAGGGAATGTGTAAAAGATAAAAAAAAGCACGTGACCTGCAGAATATGGAGCGTCAGACATTAATGCAAGACCCAAACATTTAAAGCAGACATAATATGAAAACGGGGATCATGATACGTCTACAGTAGTCGGCGATGAAGCAGACAGAACATTATGTGACTGTGACAGAAAAACAAGCAAGTGAAGGCCGACGAGGAAAATCAGAGGTGAAACGGCAGGAATTCTATGTAAAGGAGAGCTCCATTTAAGTTAAAAAACAACAACAACACAACAACCTTTAAACCTTTGTCCGCTGAAACCTTGTATTCAATCTATTTAGCTTCCAGAAAAAGTAGAAATATATAAGTAAAATCATTTGAGAAATCAAACATTATGCTTTTATTGCTATTTATTTATATTTCCTCCTCCTGAGTACAAATATATAGAAATATTCAACTGTGTGTATGTATGTATGCAAATATATGTGTGTGAGTATAATTACAGTATATAATAATAATACTGTTACTTAGCAGTGTGAGTACAGTGTGTGAATATTTATAAATACAGGTTAAATGATCAGTGAATGGGGGTAGGACTAAATAAGTTTACACTTCTTCCTACTCCTTTTTTGGCACATGTAAATCAAGATATCAAGTTTTAAAGGATGAAATTCTTTGTTTTGTTGTTTTGTTTTCTCAAACTTCTCATGAAGTATTGTTTTTTTTTTACATGTACAAAAATAAAATAAATCAATTCAAATCACAATATTTCACAGACAAGTAGTTGGTACTGTAAGTGTTGTTATTGCTCAGTAGATTTTATATTTCATTTCTGAATAATATTCTGCATCTTTCTGCACTAATTAGTACGGCAGAGTATTAGGGCCAAACTAAGACAAAAAAAATGGAAATTACGAGAATAAAGTCATAATGTTGCGAGAATAAAGTCGTAATATTATAAGAATAAAGTCGTTAAATTACGAGAATAAAGTCATAATGTTGCGAGAATAAAGTCGTAATAGAATAAAGTCGTAATATTATGAGAATAAAGTCGTAATATTACGAGAATAAAGTGGTAATTTATGAAAATAAAATCATAATATTACAAGAATAAAGTGGTAATTTATGAGAATAAAGTCGTAATATTACAAGAATAAAGTCGTAATTTATGAGAATAAAGTCGTAATTTATGAGAATAAAGTGTTAATTTATGAGAACTCTAAACAGGAAGAGCATCTTCTCCCTGTGTTAAAATGAGGAATATTGAGCATCTTGTGAAGTTATATTTATATATTTATAATATATTTAATATTACGACTTTATTCTCGTAATATTACAACTTTATTCTCGCAACATTATGACTTTATTCTGGTAATTTTACGACTTTATTCTGGTAATTTTACGACTTTATTCTCATATTATTATGACTTTATTTTCGTAATTTCCTTTTTTTTTGTCTTAGTTTGGCCCTAATACTCCGTCGTAAATTAGTGTATGTCCGATCTTAATTTCTGTATCACAGATGTAGCTAAGAAGTTTTTGCTAATTAGTTTTTCTAATTTTTGATCACATGGTCAGCAGCAGCTCCGGCATTTGTAACGTGTCCACCAAAAACCGGTTTGAACATCATCACGTTAATGAGTTTCAATCCATCAACAGCAGAGACCTGGAGGCCGTCTAATGTCAGCTGAACTCCTCTCGCCGTTTAGACGTCCTGCTGACAGCTTCTCTCAAAAAGGTCTCACAGGTTTTGGAGTCAGACCTGTCACTGGTGGTGAACTTGTCTTAAATGTCAGGTGTGTTTCCAGAGCCACTAAAAACAGCTGTAATTAATCCTCGGCTGAAAAGGACAATCTTGACAGGACGCACATGAACAACTACTGGCTGATCTCAAATCTTCCATTTTTAAGTGAGATAGTTGAAAAAGCAGTTTTTCAACAGCTGAATAACTTTATAACACAAAATAACTGCTAGGATGCTTTCCAGTCAGGTTTTAGACATAACCACAGCACTGAGACGCTCTGACCAACATGTTTAATGACATATGTCTGAATACAGACGCTCTTCTATTACTTTCCCTGGTTGGAACAAAATGTATTCTGGGATACTGTGCCGTCTCAAGTCTACACAAGCCTCTGCTGGATGCATCCTTGATAAAATGGGCGGAGCCAGAACACATCCAGGCGTTTAATCTGTTCTTGCTCAACTGCGTTCTTGCAGTTGCATTAGTACTTCGGCTGCAGATGATCACGTTCGCAAGGACGCAAGTACACACATTAATGCGTTGAGAAACAGCCAAGACACAGGTGCAAACAATCAGGACAGATGAGGCCAAGGAAACAGAAAAGACACAGGTGCAAACAATCAAGACAGATGAGACCAAGGGAACAGAAAGCACACAGGTGCAAACAATCAAGACAGATAAGACCAAGGAAACAGAAAAGACACAGGTGCAAACAATCAGGACAGATGAGGCCAAGGAAACAGAAAAGACACAGGTGCAAACAATCAGGACAGATGAGGCCAAGGAAACAGAAAAGACACATGTGCAAACAATCAGGACAGATGAGGCCAAGGATAGAGGAAAGACACATGTGCAAACAATCAGGACAGATGAGGCCAAGGATAGAGGAAAGACACAGGTGCAAACAATCAGGACAGATGAGGCCAATGAAACAGAAAAGACACAGGTGCAAACAATCAGGACAGATGAGGCCAAGGAAACAGAAAAGACACAGGTGCAAACAATCAGGACAGATGAGGCCAAGGATAGAGAAAAGACACAGGTGCAAACAATCAGGACAGATGAGGCCAAGGATAGAGAAAAGACACAGGTGCAAACAATCAGGACAGATGAGGCCAAGGAAACAGAAAAAACGCAGATGGACCTTCAATGTAAAACAGGAAGGGCAGTTAACAGAAACAGACAAGATCAGAAGAGAGAAAAACAAGACAAGACCAAGGAACGCCAACATCTAGACCAGATATTTTGTACCCAAATATCTGTTACCGAGCTTGCACGCTTAAAGGCTCTGCTGCCAAAAGAGGTTCAACCAGCCAAGGGTTCACTTACTTTCTCATCCAGCTCTGTGAAACAGACAAGATCATGTATTTTGAGCTTAAGCACAGTGTCTTTATCTAATACAGTGACTCAGATTAATGTTTCTCAACTGGTGGCACCCTGGGCCTCCCCATGAAGTTCCCCACGGACATGAAGTTGTGAGCCACTTTTTGCAGAATTTCAAACCCCTTTGCCGACTTTTGGTTTTGAAAAATGACCCGGTAACAAATGCAGCTACTTTATTGACACAGTTTATCCACAAAAGGTACGATTTTCCTCCCACAGCGGGCGAATCCTCTCTGCTTGAGTTTGTGTGCAGTCAGCAGAGCAGCTGCCCTGGTGAGTGACCTGTTTGCACATGCAGTGTTGCTACTCAAACAGAAGCTGTGGAGCGTTTTATAGACGGGAGATGAAGATACTGTATCTTTACGGCTTAGCAATTATTCTGCGTATAAATACACCTACAATGACCTCATTGTAACCCCTGAAAGACAAGGCTCTCACTGTGTGTATTATACTGTGGTCTCTTTCTATCAGACCGAGCAGGTGTTGTGACATGTGTCTGAGAAAGAAAGCTGCCAGGAATGGGGTGGTAGGTAGAGGCCCCTACAGAGAGAAATGTACATTACCTCCATCCAAAGCCCCAGGACTGTAGCTTAGGTATGAGCACTGGGTGAAGAAAAAGAAAAAAAAGTTGCAAAAGAGGTCTAAACAGTTGCTAAATACAGCGACAAAGACACTAAGTTGGCAACACTGAATGTGCTGTGTGCATCATATGGTGCATGCGCTAAACAGACCACAATCAGAAACAGAATCAGAATCAGAATCGTCTTTATTGTCCAGGTTCGAACATTGTCCAACAAGGAATTTGACTCCGGTTATTTCGCTCTTTAGATTTAAAGAATATCAAACAGTAAATAAACAAATGCGGCACTTATTGACATATGTACAATTAAAGAACTGAAAGTGCAGCAGTATGAGGTAGAAAAAATGACGGCTCTGAATAAAATAACATATATACAATTATACAAAAAAGTGAGAGGTGCAGCAGAGTGAGGCAGACATGATTATTGCCGGAAGGTGCTTGTTACAGCAGGTACCTGCTATTATTGTTATTGCACGTGATTGGTTTCTCTGAGACTCTATTTATTGTGAGAGTTCATCAGAGCAACAGATTGGGGGAAGAAACTATCCTTGTATCTGGAGGTTTTTGCGTACAGGGCTCTGTAGCGCCGTCCAGAGGGGAGGAGTTGGAACAATCTGTGTCCTGGGTGTGAGGCGTCTGGTCCTGGTCCTGGTCCTGGTCCTAGTCCTGGTCCTGAGGGGTCTGCAGAGATGCTTCCTGCCCGTTTCCTGGTCCTGGACTGGTACATGTCCTGGATAGATGGGAGGTTAATCCCAATTATCCTCTCTGAACACCTTATTGTCCGCTGATGTAATGATAATGTAATCGGTAACATAGTGAGGGCGACCTCCCGCTGGCCGGCCAATCGGTGCATCTCTACTCATAACGCTCAGAAGATTGAGTGGAGGCTGCTGGACACGTCCCCAATGGTACTGACTACACTACAAAACACCAAACATAAGAATTAACCCGTTAAACCAGGGGTCGACAACCCGCGGCTCTTTGGCGCCACCCTAGTGGCTCCTGGAGCTTTTTCAAAAATGTTTGACTTTTTTTTCCTTTTTTTCTTCTTTTTTCATGTTTTCTTCTTTTTTCTTTTTTTCTCTTTTTTTTCTTTTTATTTCTTTTTTCTTTTTTTCTCTTTTTTCCTTTTTTTCTCTTTTTTCCTTCCTTTTTCCTTTCCTTTTTAATCTCAACATTTCGACTTTTTTCTCAACATTTCGACTTTTTTCTCGACATTTCAACTTTTTTCTCGAGATTGTACTTCAACATTAATCTCGACATTTCCAAAACACGAGCAGCAATCGACCCAAATCTCGAGATCTTATCACAGTCCGAGCTAAGCTACCGCTAACTAACCCCAAAAACTACAGAGCCAGCATGCAGGTGAACAAGCCAGTGTGTATGTCTATGTGTGTGTGTGTGTGTGTGTGTGTGTGGCTATGTGTGTGTGTGTGTGTGTGTGGCTATGTGTGTGTGTGTGTGTCCGTGTATGTGTGTGTGTGTGTGTGTGTGTGTGTGTGTGTGTGTGTGTGTGTGTGTGTGTGTGTGTGTGTGTGTGTGTGTGTCTGTTTGTGTGTGTATATGTATATGACTGAGTAGCTGTATGTGTGTGTGTACGTGCATGTGTATATACATGTCTGTGTGGCTTTGTGTGTTTGTGTGTGTATATGTATATGACTGAGTATATGTGTGTGTGTGTGTGTGTCTGTGTGTGTGTGTGTGTGTGTGTGTGTAATAATCCTAACAAAGCTCCACCTGAAGTGTATCTATAGTGGGGGAGGGGGGGGGGGCAGCCCCGCCACCCACGAGACCAGGGGCCGACAAGGAAGAACCCGGAACCCAGGCCACCAGCAACCCCACAGAGGGGAGAAGATTAAAAAAAAAAAAAAAAAGATTAAAGCTGTTCCAGGCAGCTCATAGTGTGACTCTTGGAGAAGACTCATCCACGTCACATCGGGGACTTTGACCCTTGAAAATGTAAACTTGATTTGCTTCTGACGAAACAGAAACAGTTTGGAAACATGATTTAGTTGCGCTGATTTCCAGCCCAAAATCTGTAACTAAAATAGTGCAACTGCCTAAATGTTTTAAGGGCAATCTTGTCGAAACTTATTCCAGGCACAGCTTTCAGTTTTCTTCTCAACATTTCGACTTTTTTCTCGACATTTCAACTTTTTTCTCGAGATTGTACTTCAACATTAATCTCGACATTTCCAAAACACGAGCAGCAATCGACCCAAATCTCGAGATCTTATCACAGTCCGAGCTAAGCTACCGCTAACTAACCCCAAAAACTACAGAGCCAGCATGCAGGTGAACAAGCCAGTGTGTATGTCTATGTGTGTGTGTGTGTGTGTGTGTGTGTGGCTATGTGTGTGTGTGTGTGTGGCTATGTGTGTGTGTGTGTGTCCGTGTATGTGTGTGTGTGTGTGTGTGTGTGTGTGTGTGTGTGTGTGTGTGTGTGTGTGTGTGTGTGTGTGTGTGTGTGTGTATGTATATGACTGAGTGGCTGTATGTGTATGTGTGGCTAAGTGTGTGTGTGTGTGTGTGTGTGTGTGTATGTATGAATATATATATGTGTATGTGTGCGTGAGTGTGTGTGTGTGTGTGTGTGTGTGTATGAATATATATGTGTATGTGTGTGTGTGTGTGTGTGTGTGTGTGTGTGTTATAATCCTAACAAAGCTCCACCTGAAGTGTATCTATAGTGGGGGTGGGGGGGGAGCAACGCCGCCACCCGCGAGACCAGAGGCCGACCAGGAAGAACCCAGAACCCAGGCCACCAGCAACCCCACAGAGGGCTACCCAATTAATAAATGTCCGATATAGGTCCGAAGTAGATCGGATTGAGGTGTTTACATGCAGTTTAAAAGTCCGAACGATGTCTTATATGATCAGAAACCCGATTGATCTGCTGCATGTAAATGCGAGTCTCTCCTTTCTCTGTTCTTCATTCTCTCTGTCTGTTCTCTCTTTTCCTGCTCTGCCCAGCTGGTCTTCAGCAGGAGGTTCTCCCCTTATGATCCAGGTCCTTGTCCAGGTTTCTTCCCCCCTTATGATCCAGGTCCTTGTCTGGTTTCTTTCCTCCTAAAGGGGAGTATCTCTTGCCACTGTTTGGCTTAAGGCTTTTATTCCCAGTTTTTAACCTGCCATTGTTTATGTTATGTTTATGTAATAATCGTTAAGGGGTTTATGTTCTGGTCTTTGGAAAGATCCTAGGTACAACTTCTGTTGTATAAAACGTTATATAAATACAATTGAATTGAATTGAACAACAGACTGGCAAAGATCATGACACTTTTCATGCTATGACATGGTTTTCTGCTTTTTTTATTTGCACAAAGCAGTTTTTGTCTTTTTTTTGAGTATCCACAAACGCATTCAGACTGATGCAAACTCCAACACAAAACAACACAACTCTAAATCCTGCTTCACTTAAATAAACAACACACAAACACGCTCCTAATGGCCTTAAATGACTCCATCCGATCAGAGAAACCAGCTCCGGTGACTGAAGCGTCCTCGTTAAACTACCAAATGAAGCGGTCTGGATGATGGAGAATGACTCAGGGATTTCATTGTTGTGATGCTTCTCCTGCTGACTTCTCCTTCTGTAATTAAAGTCAAACATGCTGAAGCAGCTTTGTTCCCGAGCCGGGTGAGGAGGGAGTAACTTAGTAAACCGCCGTGACCGCAGGGGGATTAATTATAGAACCACAGGCGGAAATATCGGCGGTGCAACCGATGGAGCTGCACCGGGTCCGAGAAGCCGCCGGGGGCCCGGACGCTGCAGGGGCCCAAACGCTGCAGGGGCCGGGGAAGTTTGAGTTTTTGTGAATGGAATAGTCCGCTCACCTTAACAGGCTACCTGTCAGTCGTGTTAACCCTCCTGTTGTCCTCGGGTCACAATGACCCGCCACTGTGTTAAAAAAAATCCTTTAAAAGATATTTTTTTTAACTTAAAATTTAACTTCCCCAGCTAGGGCAAGTAAGAGGAAGAGATGTCAGTTCTGCCCTCAAAAGAAGGACTATACTGTGTTCTACAAGTGTAATAAATATATCTGCAAAGGCTGTGGACTTGCATACTGCCCTATATGTGCCAATTAGTTGAATGGGATATATTATATTTCATATTTTTGTATTGTACATTATCTAAAATTGTTCACTGGAGAGAAAAAAGAAACTGAGTCATTGGGATGAATAAAAATGCATTCAAAACTCCTTTTTGCACATTTTTTTCTTCTCCTATAGAAATACAAATGCAGAGGGAAAACTTAAGCATTCACGCATTTTGTGATGAATGATAAGTTGTTTCTTCAAGCAAGATGGAATTTGGTATTTAAAATTCAATTAAGGTGCTTATAATGGAGGTTTACTGAAGACCGGTCATTTTGACCCGGAGGACACGGGGTGTATTCAGAAAATGAGGACAACAGGAGGTTTAAGTGCATGATAATGCAATGGTGTAACATGAGTTTTCAGCAAGAAAAAAATATAAACAAAAGAAAGTAGATGATCAAAATAGCGTAGCATCATGTTTAGCAAGCCCAAACAAAAAAGCGGCGCTTTTTCTTTTTTTTTTAATAAAAAAAAAATAATAATAATAATAATAATTAATTTAAAAAATAAAAAAAATTTTAAAAGAAGGATGATGTTAAAGGAGCTTGAGGCAGGATTGAGGCAGGATTTATGATAAAAATTTGTATATGTTTTAAGTTTTCTAGTTATAATGTCAGATGAAGCGTTCCAAACCCAAAAGAAGCCCTCTAGTGTATCTCTCCGTTGCCTTGAACAGGCTGTGTGCTGCAAAATGTGCTGCAATTCGGAGTCCGAATTTCCCGCGCTGTCCTGCGGATGTGACGTCACATGACGCTGCACGTGCGTTCTCCCCGTTCTCCCGTGCCGGCTTCACTGTTGGCTGCAGTACCCCCGACGGCCGTCATGGTGAAGGGTGGCGCTAGAGAGTCTCATTTCTTAAAAGGAGCCTCATGCTCCTTTAAAGCAAAAATACGTGGATTGCTGACCGGCTACCTCTATAAATGACCCGACCCCCGGGGGGGGCAGGAGTGTGACCAGACAGAACGTTAGCCTGCATGGCGACAATAGCAGTTCTCTATAGAGGGAATGCGTATGACGTCACAGATCCGACTTCACAGTGGGTTTTGCCCACTGAGTGTCAAAGACTGAGTTGCAGCATAAACTTTCAGTTTGAGCAACTGGAAAACATCTAAAATGGGAAAGGGCTGTTGTGGGATCGACTGTACTCATCGATTTAGCAAGAAATCGGAGTTATCGTTTTACAGACCGCCAAAAAATAAGCTTAAGAGAGACAAATGGATCGCTGCAATTCACAGAAACAACTGGATTCCAGGCACCGAAACGTGGATTTGCGGTTCCCATTTTGTATCAGGTAATGTTGGATTTTTGGGTAGCTAACGTTAAACGGTGTAATCATAAAGTTCGGTATCCTCATCACTTTAATTTCACCAACAAATCCTGCCTTGAAGTCGGACCAAGCGTCAAGACTTTTGTAAGCCTTCAAACTTTGCTTCGTGTATTTCCCCGGCGTAAAAATTAAGTACATATAAATATCAGGAAACTGGATTCGTGGCCAAATATTAATGTCCATGGACCACTGGTTCTTGGTAACTGTACCAAATATTAATGTCCATGGACCACTGGTTCTTGGGGAAACTGTACGGGTCACTGTCAAGTCCACTCACTCACTCCCGCTTTATCCGTTCCCGGGTCGCGGGGGCAGCAGCCTCAACAGGGATGCCCAGACTTCCTTCACCCCAGACACTTCCTCCCTCTCTTCCACCAGCTCTTCCTCCAGCTCTTCCACCAGCTCTTCCTCCAGCTCTTCCTCCAGCTCTTCCTCCAGCTCTTCCTCCAGCTCTTCCACCAGCTCTTCCTCCAGCTCTTCCACCAGCTCTTCCTCCAGCTCTTCCTCCAGCTCTTCCTCCAGCTCTTCCACCAGCTCTTCCTCCAGCTCTTCCACCAGCTCTTCCTCCAGCTCTTCCTCCAGCTCTTCCACCAGCTCTTCCTCCAGCTCCTCCGAGACATAGTCTGTCCAGCGTGTCCTGGGTCTTCCCCGGGGTCTCCTCCCGGTGGGACATGCCTGGAACACCTCCCTAGGGAGGAGGGACATGCCTGGAACACCTCCCTAGGGAGGAGGGACATGCCTGGAACACCTCCCTAGGGAGGATCCAGGAGGATCCGGTACAGATGCCCAAGCCACCTCAGCTGACTCCTCTCAATGTGAAGGAGCAGCGGCTCGACTCCGAGCTCCTCCCGGGTGACCAAACTCCTCACCCTATCTCTAAGGGAGCGTCCAGCCACCCTGCGGAGGAAACTCATCTCTAAGGGAGCATCCAGCCACCCTGCGGAGGAAACTCATCTCGGCCGCTTGTATCCGCGATCTTGTCCTTTCGGTCACTACCAAAAATTCATGACCATAGGTGAGGGTAGGGGCGTAGATTGACCGGTAAATCGAGAGCTTCGCCTTTCGACTCAGCTCCTTCTTCACCACGACGGACCGGTACATCAACCGCATAACTGCGGACGCTGCACCGATCCGTCTGTCAATCTCACGCTCCATCGTTCCCTAACTCGTGAACAAGATCCCGAGATACTTGACCTCCTCCACCTGAGGCAGGACTTCTCCACCCACCTGGAGAAGGCACGCCACCCTTTCCCGGTGGAGAACCATGGCCTCGGTCTTGGAGGTGCTGATTCTCATCCCTGCTGCGTCGCACTCGGCCTCAAACCGCCCCAGCACATGCTGGATGTCCCGGTCCGATGAAGCCAACAGGACAACATCATCCGCAAAAAACAGACATGAAATCCTGAGGTTCCCAAACCGGATCCCCTCCGGCCCCTGGCTGCGCCTAGAAATCCTGTCCATAAAAATTATGAACAGGACCGGTGACAAAGGGCAGCCCTGCCGGAGTCCAACATGCACCGGAAACAAGTCTGACTTACTGCCGGCAATGCGAACCAGACTCCTGCTTCGATCATACAGAGACCGGTCAAGTCCAACTGACTTTAATTTTTAAGCCGATAACTGGCTGTTATCCCGTCTTCAAATTAAATTAATAAATTAATATTTGCACCGGGGCCCACCACCATGATGTTACGCCCCTGCATAGAACTATGAACCTGTTTACATCTTATTAATAATTATTTGTGCAGAACTAAACCACATCAAGCCTCAAAATAATACGATGTATTTACATTGTTAACTGTAATGTTTGATTTCAAGCTCCTTTTTGGTTTAAATCTAATCTTCGTCAGCAAACGCTCCTGTCAAACGTTCCCAGAGCTAATTTCAGAACAGTTGGCAGCTTTTTCAATGCTTGCGGATCAGTTTGGAACAAGAGCTCGTCATGTTCCTGCAAAAACGGCAAACATTCAACAGTGCACAATGTTAAGGAATAAAAATATTTAAAAAACTTTGACTCAGAGTGCACCAAAATCTCTTTTTTTGGGTCTTTAATCGGTGTTGTGTGCACTGTAAAGGTGGCCTTGAGTGCATTAATGTATTATTATTAATATCACTTCTAGTCACCTCCGGGTTCCAGTCTGTGGCTTTGACAGAACTGCTCAAACAATGCCGCTTAGGGGATAAAAATGTCCAGAACAGTGTTTGTATCCTTCCAAACTGCCAGTGGTGCTATTTCTTTCTTCTTCACTGAAGGAATTGGCTAAAAAAAAACAACATTAAAGCTCTGCTTCTTGTCCCAAAGCATTTTTTGTCCTCCCACAGTGCACACTGCACCCATCACTTTCAAATCAGGTTGTGGCGACTCGTCATGCAAATGTTTTCCTCTCCGACCGAGATGCAAACCTGTTTAATACCGACTTGTTTTGGAAAATTTTGTACTTTTAGGAGTAGTTTTGAATCACTATACTTTTTACTTTTACTTGAGTAGATTTGTGAAGAAGAAACTGTTACTCTTACTCCGCTAGTACAAAGGCTTGACATTTTTATTTATTTTTTTATTCTGTTATTTTATTTATTTTATTATGTATTAAAGTACTTTAATTTACTTTAAGATTATTTTAATTTAAGCTATTTTTTATTTTTTATTAATTTTAATTTATTTTATTGATTTAATTTTCCTGAAGATGATTATTTTGTACTTTTTTGTCCTACCACAGTGCAGACTGCACCCATCACTTACAAATCAGGTTGTGGCGACTTGTCATGCAAATGTTTTCCTCCCCGACCGAGATGCAAACCTGTTTAATACCGGACTTGTTCATCCATCACTCTCATGCAAATGGAGATGCAACAAGGTGAAGGCAAAAAACAAACAGCACACGACGAGTTGAAGGCAACGTTCAGGTGAAGCAGGGAAGCCGGCTGCATGAGGGGAATAATGACGATGTAATTTAACATGATTCACATGCATTTTTGCAGACAATATTTAAATGAACAGTTCACATTCGTCTCTATTATCCAGCAGAGTTTCAGTGTTACTGAGAGACTTTTATTTTGATAGTTCAGATCATCCCGTCAGTTCAACCTGTCTTCTCACACACAGTCACATCTGCATTGCAAAGGAAACTCAATAAAACCATTGCGATCAGAGTACATTACGGTTATGCTCGCTCACATTTTACCCCAAACTCATTAATGACTCATTAGATGGCTTATTTAGAAGACTTACAAGTATAAAAGCATCACACACAGTGTGCAGCATTTCAGCAACCAAGAAACATCCCAAAAAACGAGTCCAATCGGTGATGAGAAGAGTTAATTTCCACAAAAACACGTCAGGAACGCAGAACTGTTGTCCATTTCAGCATCAACATGGGAGTCATGTGACCAGTTTTCCATTTGCGCAGCGGTTACAGGTGCGAGCCAGTTCCATGAAAACCACCAGTTCCCACATCCTTCAGTTCCTGGATCGGTTTCAGAAGTAGAACATGTAGGTCAACAATTGCCAAATACGTGCTCATTTGCAGACTGAGAAAGTGAGAAAATGGTGATTAATATATCATATTATTTTGTTAGGTTGCTCTTTTCACCAAACAATGACATATAGACGAACAACAAACTCAAAAACAGTTTCTTAAGCTGGGCATACACTGTGCGATATTTTTTATCATTTGATTCAGCTCCATCTCAAACTGCACGACTAGATCGCTGAGTTCAAAAGTTCACAGCCCACGATTTATGTTCTCACACTGTACGACCAGATGCTCTGATGCTCCGTCTGCTCACACTATACGATCATAATACTCACGTCGGACCTCTGTTACTGGAACTGGAGGCCGGTTTTGGGGCAGGGGTGGGCTGTGTCCACACAAATGTGCGTCTTGCCCACCTGATCAAAGGTTATGGGGATCCTTTATTTTTTTATAATTTTATTTTTTTATATATATAAAAATATGACAGAATATCTGTACCGTTTCTGATTGGGTGGGCACTGCGCATCATTTTTAGACACAACAATGAACGCATACCGCAACAGTTGTGTCTCGGCGGAGGAACCCGACGTCCCAGCAAAATGAGACAACAGAGAAGTTCAGAACAGCACAGCGCACACACTGAAGGCCGATTTATGGTTCCGCGTTACACCAACGCAGAGCCTACACCGTACGGTGCGCGTCGCCGCGCACCGTACGCCGTATGCGTATGGTTGGGCAGACGTGGGAAATGCGGTCTTTTTTTTTTCTGCTATTAAAACATGATTTGTAATGTGAATTTGCAACACTTTAAACTACAAATAATAGTTTTTGACGTGACATCAGAGATTGCGCATGCTCTCTACCAAAGGATGAGGCAAATCGGGTCGTAGCACGGCCAGGATTTCAAATTTTTCTTGCGAGCACACGATTTGTGATCGGGAGTTCGTCGTGAGGTGTTAGTCTCTCATCGTGAGTTGTTACAATCTCGTCGTTACCCCACGTATACTGCACGAGGCACGACCAACGATTGGGTCGAAATCCGCCCCGATCCAAAAAATAGTCGCACGACTGGAAAATCGTCTCAAAACGAGCCGATAATCGCACAGTGTATGCCCGGCTTTACCCAAACCCATCACCTTCCTAGATGCGCATCTGACCACCATCAAACGGAAATCTTTTGTGCATTAAAAAACTTTTTTTTAATTTATTTTTGAATTTTTTTTATTACTTACATATTTATATTTAACTTATCTTACTTTGCACTTTATCTATATAAGGACCAGCAGGATGAAGCACCTGTAATTTGGTCTTGAATGACTAACTACCAAAGACTAATTACCACAACTAACTACACTAACTAACCAAAAGGTGATATAAACATCAAACGGCTACCGATTGTTTCAAATGCAGCCGTGAAAGTTCTGACCGACAGAAATAACCAGAGTTGGTTAGTACTCTGTTACATTTACTTGAGTAAGTTTTGGGAAATGTTGTACTTTTAGGAGTAGTTTTGAATCACTATACTTTTTACTTTTACTTGAGTAGATTTGTGAAGAAGAAACTGTTCCTCTTACTCCGCTACATTAGGCTACGTTGAGCTGTTACTTTTCTTTTATCCCTTTTATCCACGTACGCGTCAATCTCATGACATCACTGAGTGATTCTTTGGGAAAAATGTTTGTTTTTGCATGTTTTGTCACATTTACACAGACTCAAACACACACAGAGTTTCTATGAGTTCATGTTTGTTCTAGTTCTGCCTGGTTAAAAAAGAAAAGTACAAAGGCTTGAAATTTTGTGATACTTGTGCTTAATTTATTTTTTTTATTCTGTTATTATTTTATTTGTCTTATTATGTATTAAAGTACTTGTATTTACTTGAAGATTATTTTAATTTAAGCAATTTTTTATTTTGTATTAATTTTAATTTACCTGAAGATGATTATTTTGTTCTTTTATCTGTTTGAATGGTTGTGTTAAAAAAATAAATCAGACGTTACTCAACAGTTACTCAGTACTTGCATAGTTTTTTCACCAAGTACTTTTTTACTTTTACTCAAGTAATTATTTGGATGACTAATTTTGACTTCTACTTGAGTCATATTATTCTGAAGTTACAGTACTTTTACTTGAGTACAATTTTTGGCTACTCTATCCACCTCTGGAAATAACTGATTGTATCTCACCAAAACCTCAGATTTCAGGTGCTTCTCCTTGCTTAAGTTATTATTGAACCCGGTGTTTCAAAAAGCCGTCTGGATCTGCAGCATTTAAGTGTGTGTGAGCACAATGCCAGGAGGGAAAGACATCATCTCCTCTCACCTCACTCATTAGGTTGAGAGCCAGCTATGTGACGGGGTGAGCTCCGTTTAAATCCCATATTAGTAAGCAGTCAGTCCGGCTGGGAGTTTAGAGATTAGTGGCTGTCATCTGACCGCCGTGGTCGGCCAGCCCGAGGGATTACGCTGGAATAAATGCAGCCGTTCCCAGTAAACACCAGCATTAGTTTCTCCGCTCAAAAGACTAATGCTGAGTGCTTTACCGTTATTGACAAGTCATCTCAAACGTTCACACACGAGTAGGATTCACAGGGATTTTATTTGGAGTTATTGTTAATGCAAAGATGTGAAGTTTCCCGACTGCAGAAGTAAGATCTCCTGGAGCGTTGAAAGTGGAGTTTGTGCTCCGAGACAGAAATGGCAGCTTGGCTTCACTGAGTAAAACCTTCAGACATTGTTCAGAGGGGTCAAACCTTCATCCATCGTGGGGTTAAAACCCAGTAACTCTCTCAGCTCTCTCCACCGAGCCCTCAGTCTCACGAGACAACCTGTTTCTCTGTTCCCACTCGTCCTGGCTGGCGCCTTGGGTCATTTCAATCCTAAAAAAAGTATTTAATAAAGATTAAAGCTGTTTTTTTTGGGGGTTTTTTTTAAATATTTTTTTATACCTTATCTGCACACATATTAATGGTTCATACCATGCCGGTAAAAACCTATATATGTGCATTATTACTATATTTAATATATATACGCATACATACGCATACACATACATATATATACACACATACAAACCCAGTGGGTTTTTTTTTGTTTCTTTTGGGGGGGGGGGGGGGGCTTCCTGCCAATCCAGGAAGCAAGAACACACGGAGGCCTCACGTCGAGCACTGGAAATCTGCAACAAAAGCCATAAACGAAACACAAAACCGACGCGGAGCCGACCAAAACACGAGCAGCAATCAACCCAAAATCACAGTCTGAGCTAAGCTACCGCGATTAACTAACCCCAAAAACTACAGAGCAAGCATGCAGGTGAACAAGCCAGTGTATATGTCTATGTGTGTGTGTGTGTATACGTGTGTGTGTATGTACATGTCTGTGTGGCTATGTGTGTGTGTGTGTGTGTGTGTGTGTGTATATATGTTTGTGTGGCTGTGTATGTGTGTGTGGCTATGTTTGTGTGTGTGTGTGTGTGTGTGTGTGTGTCTGTTTGTGTGTGTATATGTATATGACTGAGTAGCTGTATGTGTGTGTGTACGTGCATGTGTATATACATGTCTGTGTGGCTTTGTGTGTTTGTGTGTGTATATGTATATGACTGAGTATATGTGTGTGTGTGTGTGTGTCTGTGTGTGTGTGTGTGTGTGTGTGTGTGTGTGTGTAATAATCCTAACAAAGCTCCACCTGAAGTGTATCTATAGTGGGGGAGGGGGGGGGGGGCAGCCCCGCCACCCACGAGACCAGGGGCCGACAAGGAAGAACCCGGAACCCAGGCCACCAGCAACCCCACAGAGGGGAGAAGATTAAAAAAAAAAAAAAAAAGATTAAAGCTGTTCCAGGCAGCTCATAGTGTGACTCTTGGAGAAGACTCATCCACGTCACATCGGGGACTTTGACCCTTGAAAATGTAAACTTGATTTGCTTCTGACGAAACAGAAACAGTTTGGAAACAATGATTTAGTTGCGCTGATTTCCAGCCCAAAATCTGTAACTAAAATAGTGCAACTGCCTAAATGTTTTAAGGGCAATCTTGTCGAAACTTATTCCAGGCACAGCTTTCAGTTTTCTTTTCAACACAAAGTTGAAAGCCTGATGTTGATGCGGGTTGGATTCCTCTCAAAAAGGCATTTAAAAAAAATATATAGTGACTAGACGCAGCTGTTAAAGGCTCGGCTAGCTGGTGCAACCTGAGGTCAAACTCCAACCGGGTTTGGAACAAAGATGGAGATATATACTGTAAATAAAAATATAAAGTATTTCTTACCAATGTTGCCATGTGGATGGATGGATGGATGGATGGTGTTACAACCCGGCTCGCAGGGGGGAAAGGGAAGCAACATACTGTAAAACCCAGTTGGTATAAGGTAAGGTAGTTTATTGTTGACAAAGAATGCCGGAATATCGGTTAACAAAAGAAAAGAAAACAAACCAAAGAAGAGGGCCGGTGGGTGCTGTTTAAATCAAAAACAAAATATAACCGAAAGAGGACTCTCTAGGAGCTAAAATGGATAACCAACCTAACTCAAAACCAAAAAGAAAAACAAAGCCTGTCTACACTTACTAAAACCAAAGTACAACAAAAACAGCACCCCTGCACCTAGTGTGTCTAAACATAAAAGAAACTATGTGTGGAAACTAATCAGTCACAGATAAAACACAATCTAAACCCTGGCCACACTTCCCGGGAAAACACAGCAGCAAAGGACCACACAGTAGCTGCTAGACAAAGTTTAACAAAGTTCTGCACAACACACAGAGGCGAGCTGTCCCACAATCAGCCGCCCAGACTGACAGTCTGGCAGGGGTTTTTCAGGTGTTCACTCCTGATTGGGCGGCTGGGATTGGCCAGCCCCAGACACGCCGCACCAATCAGGGACCCAGGTGATCGGAGGGATGGACTGCCAGGAGCAATCAGGTTAACGAGGGAGGAGCTGTGCAGCTTGGCAGATGCAGGGAGAGAAAACAAATTAAAACATAACAAAAAGGGCAGCGGCCGTAACAGATGGATGGATGGATGGATGGATGGATGGATGGATGGAAGGATGGATGGAGGGATGGATGGATTAAGGGATGGATGGAGGGATAGATTGATGGATGGATGAATACATGCATGGATGGATGGATGGATGGATGGATGGATGGATGGATGGATGGATGGATGGATGGATGGATGGATGGATGGATGATGGATGGATGGATGGATGGATGGATGGATGGATGGATGGATGGATGGATGGATGGGTGGATGATGGTTGCATAGGGAGGGGAGTTGGATTCCACTCCAGCTACATTAATTTCATACATTGTAAGAAAAAATTAATTTAGAAATGCTGCCGTTAAAGTGGTTTGATTGTGAGTTGCGGTTTGGAGATAAAGGCCCAATCCCAATACTCCCCCTACTTTCTTTCACTAGCCCTCCCTCACTACAACTACTCCTAAAAAAGAAGGGACAGATTTTAGGGCACTTGAAATCTTCCCAGGGGCCTGTCCCAATACTCCCACTACTCCTACTTTCAGCACCACCCCTAAAATCAGGAAGCTGAGAGCCAAAAGCTGCTTTAATTTCAGCTGTAGCGCTGTTAATATGCCACTTTATTAAGTTTTAATATTTTTTCAGGCGTAAAAGTAACCGTTAAGATCCCCAACCTGGGCTCAGTTTATCCAAATAACGCCTTAAGAAATTTGACCCGATGTTTTCGGAGATGAGAAGAGCCGCCGGCCCGGAGCAGCAGCAGCTGTTACCATGGCAACAGCAGCTCACGCACAGACGTGATCGCCGGGTCAAACTGCACCGTCGTCCCGGGGAGAAACCTGCAGCTCTGTGGAGAATTACCACTGGCTGAAATAAATCATTTAGGAAGATAAATGTTGGTTTAATAGATGAAATCTAACAGTTGTAGCTACGCCTGTTAAGAAATTTGCTCCGAAAATTTCGGGATTTCTGCCTGCCGGCTCGGGAGCTGATTTATGGTTCCGCGTTAAATCGACGCAGAGCTACGGCGTAGGGTACTGCGTACGGCGCGCATCGCCGCGTAACCTACACCGTAGGCTCTGCGTTGGTGTAACGCAGAACCAGAAATCAGCCTTTATTCTGGCGTCATCTTCGCAACAACGGGCAAACGAGTGATTATGTACATTCACTGAGTGAATATTATGAAAGTAAAATATATATTTCTTGCTAGAAATGTAATCAAAACGCATTTTTATGCAGAAACTAACTCAAAATATTGATTTTATTCACAAAAAAATAAGAAATGTCCGCTATGTTTTTTTTTTTGATTCAGTCCGCAAATGACGACGAAAAGCATTCTGGGAAATTTTTCTGTCCCTAGTTCAGCTAGTGAGGATCGGAAATCCCTCGATCCGTAGGGACAGATTCATAGCCACTACACTAGTTTTCTCCACTCCCCCTAGGTGGAAAGAGGAATTGGGACACCACTACCCTCACGGGAACGCGCAAAATTTAGGGGTAGGGATGAAAACTAGGGGTAGGGGGGGATTGGGACAGGCCCTATGACTGAAGGGTTGAGTGACTCGACGCTGTTGCCCTGACATTTACCCTGCAGATCTGAGCACCTTCCTGAATCCAATATTTTCACTAGCTGAAAAGCTTTTCACAAAGAGAAAGATAAGTCAACTTTGCCCCGCTTTACAGACACACACACGCACACACACACGCACGCACGCACACACACACACACACACTGAGGCCTCCAAGTTAAACCTTCACTTTGTTTTGATCAAATCTCTCATGAAATAGATGCATAAACAGGGTGGAAATTGTGATTAACATATCAAATTTATAATGCTATCTCACAATTCCTTCTGTAAAGGTTAAAAAATAATAAACAATGATGATGTAAATGAATTACATACTTCGGTAAAGATTAACACGGAAGAATGTTCAGAGTTATGAGCAAAGAACAGCTTCATTTGTTTGTGAAATCAGGCGGACAAACGGAAATATCTGTCGCAGTCGTAGCTGCAAAAGCCAGAAACAGTTTTCTGCCTGATCAGACAAGAAAAGGGGCAGGATGAGTTTGTTATGTAACCTTGATCCACAGTGATTTATGATAGAAATTCAACTATGAAAAAAAAAACACTGAACTTGCAACAAATGTGCACGTCCTCTGTACACATTATGACATTATTTCCATGCTTCACTTAAGGCACGAGCTAAATTTAACACTAATGTAAAGCTGTTTTCTTTTTTTCCGGCATCGTTACTGGATGCTGTTATCTGTCTTCTCTTTTGCTTTTATGGGCACATTATTTCACGACAGTCTGCACTTAAATAGACTGTTACAGCGGTTAAGAGGCATTACGTGAGACGGCGCTGTTATATGATGCATTAAAGAAAAGCGTTATCATTCTATCTGCACGGAACCAGGATGAATAAAGAGCCTGAGAAAGGCATCGCTGCTCAGACCTGGCGAACGCACGCTTCTGATTGCTGCCATGCAACTTTTGATAATGTTGCCATGGTAATTTTCATTGCTGCACTGCGAGAGACAGAGAATTGATCCGTTGCCATGGCAGCGGCTGTTGTTTTGCACAGCGTTCTTGGGGAAGCGTTGCGCTCCCTGGAGTCTGAGCTCGTGCAGCAAACATTTATTATTTTCTTAACATGCAGAAAGACGTCGCAGTGGCGAACAGTCTCAGTGTCATTATTTATGTATTATTATATTATTATATTACATGTAAAACGCAGCCAGGAGCCGAGATTCATGAATATATTATAACACTGGGACTGTAAGCTGATGATGGATGGATGGATGGATGGATGGATGGATGGATGGATGATGGATGGATGGATGGATGGATGGATGGATGGATGGATGGATGGATGGAGGGATGGATGCATATATTAATGGATGGATGGATGGATGGATGGATGGATGGATGGATGGATGGATGGATGGATGGATGGATGGATGGATGGATGCATGGATGAAGGGATGGATGGATGGATATATTAATGGATGTATGGATGGATGGATGGATGGATGGATGGATGAATGGAGGGGTGGTTGGATGGATGGATGGATGGATGAAGGGATGGATGGATATATTAATGGATGTATGGATGGATGGATGGATGGATGGATGGATGGTTGGATGGATGAAGGGATGGATGGATATATTAATGGATGGATGGATGGATGGATGGAGGGGTGGTTGGATGGATGAAGGGATGGATGGATATATTAATGGATGTATGGATGGATGGATGGAGGGGTGGATGGATGGATGGATGGTTGGATGGATGAAGGGATCTGAGCTGAGCTGAGCTGATGAGGGGATCCCGGCGTTTGGGGGGGGGCTGATAAGAGGGGGGGCCGGAAGGTGTTGAGATGAGGGAGGTGTGGTTATCAGCAAGTGTGTGTGTGAGCGGTAAGTCTGTGGACTTTGCCCCAGAGCTGCTCCTCAGCCAATGTCCTTGATGTTATCAGGCGACTCGGTACAGTTCTGAAACAGGTCCACAGGTGTTCCTGAGAGGGGAGGGCTAGTGGGGGCAGAGTCCATTGTTTTCATTCCACCAGGGAGATTGTGACTAGAGCAATCGGCCAAGCCGCTCTGTCAAGGCCAGATTATAGAATCAACAATTATATTGCAAAGATCAGACAGAATCAGTAATTTTCCGTCTGCCTTTAGTCTCTGGTTCATCAATGGCGACTCGAAACAGACAAATTTGTGATCAATTCCCGCCAAGCCGAGCTTCCAACTTCTCCAAGGTCTTATCCATCTTGCCAATGAGCTCAAAGACCGCCGCCAGCCTGCGATTCTGTTCAAGAATCGCATCCAGCTTGCGGTTTTGCTCCCCCGATGTTAAAGTCTGAGTGTTGGTCGCCGTGCTTATCCCCTCAGCCACGTCCGGCAGCTCTGAAAGAGCCAAAACAGCTGTCGACGACTTACGCGTTTGTCGGTAGACCAGGAATCCCCCCCCCCCTCCAATTAGAAGAAATCCTGCTATCATAAATCCAATTATGAGGCATCTTCAACGTCCTCGACAGACAGGATCGCCAAACACAACGGTTTCCAATGTTTCCAGGAATCCATTGTGTATCCAGCAAAAAATGTCCCATCGGGGCAAGAGGGCTCGCTTACCCCCTGACTTCTCGTCGCAAAAATTTGGTCAATTGTGCTGAAAAACCAGTTAATCAATTCCATGATTGTAGAGTTTCGGAGGAGTGAAAAGGAGAGGCTCTGAAGACAAGACAGGACAAAAGCAGTAGCAGGGCAGATAGATAAGGGAGAGGAGCAGAAAAGCGAGAGCCGGAAGAAGAAGCGGTGGTATCATAAATCGTTGGTGTGTTTTGGCAGTTTAACCGTTAATAACCGGTTTTGTTTGTTTTGGCAGTTTAACTGTTAATAACCGGTTTTGTTTGTTTTGGCAGTTTAACTGTTAATAACCGGTTTGAACCAGCACTGGCACCAGTTTGGGCTCGTATGGGAGGCAGCACATGAGGACCGAGTCTCCCTACTTCGATATCTTCCTTCTGACGTCACTGCTGGGGGACGGGACGGTTCTAGTTGTGGGACACAGTCTACCCTGGGTGGAGCAAGACCATATTGAGATCTTCCCACTTACCTCCACTGTTATAAGGATGATCATCTTTCATGTCAGCAGTGGCCCAAACAATTAGGTGTACGTATGTCGTAGCAGGAGTTGTTCAATTCAATTCAATTCAATTCAATTTTATTTGTATAGCGTCTAATACAAAAGATGTTGTCCCTAGATGCTTTCCAGAGACCCAGAACATAAACCCCCGAGCAATTATTACATAAACAATGGCAGGTAAATACTCCCCTAGTGGGAGAAAAGCCTTAAGCCAAACAGTGGCAAGAAAAACTCCCCTTTAGGAGGGAAGAAACCTTGAGCAGGACCAGGCTCATAAGGGGGGACCCTCCTGCCGAAGGCCAGATGGGGGGGGGGGGTCGGGGTCAGCAGCACAGCAGGCAGGTGGAAGCAGCAGCGGGATGACCGGGGGGGCTCAGTCCTGCAAACATGCACAAAAGAGAAAAAAGGGTGCCAGCAAAAGAAACTACAGGAACGATGGACAAGAATGATAGCTATGAGATATTTATAATAAATAAAAATGGAAATGGAAAAGAGAGGAAGGGAAAAGGAGAGGAGAAGAAGGGTGAGAAGCACCGCCCAGTGGATCATCTCGGTGCCCCCCTGCAGCATAGGCCTATAGCAGCATATTTACCACAAAGCTATGTTTGAGACTAACTTCCTGGAAGCCACAAGAACCCCATCTTTACAAAATTTCTGGCTCTGTCGTGTATGAGAAGGACATTTGACCAATCATGAGATGCTTAAATGAGCTGACTAACTGAAGTCTACGGGTTGAAGAGTCCTCTTGCTTCCTGGATGTGATTCTCCTTGTAATTTTCAGTCTTCGTTGGTCTGAATTAATTATTACAACCTTCTGAAGTCATGATCGGAATTTAGCAGGTACCAAAGATTCAAACAAGATGGCTGGAAATTAGCATAATGTGAGGAAGAGCTTTGGAGTTACCAGTCAGTCTGCATCTGTGACCTCGCTTATAGCCATGACCTCGAGTTAATGATTATTATAACAAGAATAAGAAAAATGCAATCCTTTATTGTCACTGGTAAAACATTAACACAACATACAGCAGTGTAACTTGTTTTAGCAGTTTTTGCAGAATAAATAGGGAAAGTCAAGGGGAAAAACACAATTTAACGAGCACAATGCCGTGAATAATTAGCAGTTAGATAAAAATGTGAAATGTAATATAGGTATAGTTAGTGCAATGTAATGGAAACAACTTCATCAACTTAAATCGGGGTTAAAGTGAGTGACCAGTACCCAGAGGGAAGTTGGGTCAAGCACTCCACCCTCTCCACTTCCTCTCCTCTGACCGAGACCATGGGGAGCGTGGTCCTCCTGGATGTCCTCAAATCCACTATGAGATCCTTGGTTTTTGATGTGTTGGGGTCCAGGTTGCTATGGAAATCTGGTCCAAAGTGCTCTTTCCTCTTTGATTGATTGATATCTTATATTTCGAACATAAGCACAAAAAAATTAATGAAAAACAGCAGAACAATAAATCAATAAAACAAAAAAGAACAATGATAATCACTAGATAAAAGATGTACCATCGTAAACAAAGTAGACGAGAATTAATAAATATAATAGCAAATGTCTCATGCTGGAAAAAGGACTGGGAAGAAGTAAAAAACGTATGAACTCAATACTATTTTTTCCGGTTGGACCCTTGTTATAAAATATGAAAGAAAGGAAAAAACTTGACATAAGCTGTGTCCCAATTCAGGGGCTGCGTCCTTCTGAGGACGCGGTCTTCGTAGGCCACGCCTTCCAAGACCCCGAAGGCCGTACCGAAGGCTGGACGGACGCTGGTGAAATGAGACGGTCTAGCCTGTGGGGGATTTCCTGGTTGCGTGACCAGCTGTTCCCGCCCTTGTCCTACGTCACTAAACAGACAGCAAGCTAGACAGAAAGAAAGAAAGAAAGAAAGAAAGAAAGAAAGAAAGAAAGAAAGAAAGAAAGAAAGAAAGAAAGAAAGAAAGAAAGAAAGAAAGAAAGAAAGAAAGAAAGAAAGAAAGAAAACACAATAGAAAAGAAAGAAAGAAAGAAAGAAAGAAAACACAATAGAAAAGTAAGAAAGAAAGAAAGAAAACACAAAAGAAAAGAAAGAAAGAACCAAAAAAAAGAAAAAAGAAATGGAGTTTTGTTTTTGTTTTTGTGTGTGTTGAAGTCCACAGCGTGCCGAGTTGGGGAAAATTTGTAAAATGTCTCTACGATAATCTGTTGCCTAGCAACATGCATCCAAATTAAAATAGAATTTTTTTTTTAAATTGAAAGTTAAATATCGCAAAACTGTAATAATTAGCATGATGAGGTTGTACGGTCCGTTAGTGCCAATCGGGCCGAGTGTTTGTAAATTTGAACGATGTCTCCACAATAAAGTTCAGCCGAGCAATAAGCGTCCGAATTTTCGCCTTTTTTTTTGCTTTTTGGCATCTAGCGTCCCCACGGTAACACGTTTGACTGAGAAAAGTAATGTCCATCGAGGCACGATGGAGACGCATCCAACGATGTATGCCATGCATGGGTGCACATTGCGGTTCGAGCCGTATTAACGGACGAAAAAAGCGTGCGGAATAATAAGAAGAAAAGGGAAACCTTTTCTGTATACTATTATATCGCCTTCATCTTCATGTTTTTCCTCGTTTTTTCGGGCGTGTTTTTTTTGGGGGGGATTTTTTTCTTCCATATCAGAGCGGGGTCATGCTGTACACCCGCTGCTGCGCAGTGGGACTTTTGCAACTTTAGCTTGTTAGCAAAATGCTAGCAACATTGCCCTTTGGGCCATTCTGGACGATTGTAATATGGTCATGCCACTACTTGGCATGCCCATAATTAGAGCTGGGTAAGGATGAGAGGATATTTTTATCTTCGATATTTCTAATGTTTCACTTTTCTTTGCGTGTTAAACAAGAAAAAGAGCAACAGGGAGTTGCAGAAGTTCACGGGGGACAAAAGCTGTTCTGTCAAAAGTTATTAATACACTCCCCGAGATCTCAGCTGAGAAGCATTTAGCATGAATATTGATGTTTAATCCGCTCGTTGTAAGAGAAAAGTTCTACTTTTAGACAGCTTTGGGCTGAAACTATTTTCCTGGAAGAATATTTTGCTCGATGACACGAGCTCTGCAGGGTTTCACGATCATCTGCTCAGTGGAAAACAAATATATAAATATATATATACTGTACTACGACTTCTGTTATGCAGCAGAAATGTCAGGTCTTTGTGCCATGATCGCTCACTTATTACTCAACGAAAGAGCTCATTATCGTTGAGTAGCTGGCGAGGGGTTTACGCTGCAGGCCAATCAGCGTCTCCTTAGCCGAGCATTATCCGGCTGCTGAGCTGCTGCTCACATGAAATACTCCAAATCACATATTTCTTTTCTCCTTAGAAACAGACTTTGAAACTTTGTTTCACTTGATTAAAAGTTTTGAGTCTCTTTTAAATCTTCAAAACTCCATTTTCTGATACGGACCTAAGATTTTCATTCGTTCTGACGGGTCATAAAGTCTCACTTCCCCTCCGCTCCCCTTCGGCCAGCAGTTATACACATCGTCTCTCCCCATTTCCTCAACAATTTCCTTTCTTAATTTGTGGTCAGTCTTGTTTATGTTTTGTCTTATGTTATCTCAGTCTCTACTCTGCATATATATACCCCCCCCTTTTTTTTTTCCTTTCAGGGATCAGGAGTAAATACATGCCCTCTGGAATGTGTTTATCCCCGACGGCTGCACCAGCTTCGCCTCCTCCTGCTGCTATTTCAGGCTTCTCACAATCTTTTGCATCCAAAATACAGAGTTAAGATTAGAAATAACTAGAAGATTTCAGGAAATTTTGATATGGGCATGCCCTACTGCCCATTCGTCCCCTCTTGCTGTTTTGGTTTGGGGCTGTAGTGGTTGTGTTCGGGTGGGTCTATGTGAGTTTCAGGTGTTTACAGTTGTATTGCATTCATTCCTGTGCTCCCATAGCTATTAATGGGGCCCACTTTTTGGCATCTAGCGTCCCCACGGTAACGCTTTTGATTGAGAAAAGTAATGCCCATCGAGGCACGATGGATCCAACGATATACAGTATGCCATGCATGGGTTCACGTTTCGGTTCAGGCAACGTTAACGGATAGGTTTTCTTTTCACCATGGTAAAAAAAAACCCTCCGAATGAATGGGGCCATTTGGCATGGATTTTGACATAAAATGTCCATAAATCACAGCTTCATGAAATTTGAATATGTTGAAGTCCACAGCGTGCCGAGTCGGGAAACATTTGTACGATGTCTCTACGATAACCTGTTGCCTAGCAACAAGCGTCCAAAGTCAAATGGAAATTTTTTTTTAATTGAAAGTTAAATATCGCAAAAACCGTAATAATTAGCATGATGAGGTTGTACGGTCCTTGAGTGCGAATCGGGCCGAGTGTTTGTAAATTTGAACGATGTCTCCACGATAAAGTTCGGCCGAGCAATAAGCGTCCAAATTTTCGCCTTTTTTTTTGCTTTTTGGAATCTAGCGTTGCCACGGTAACACTTTTGACTGAGAAAAGTAATGCCCATCGAGGCACGATGGAGACGCATCTAACGATGTATGACATTCATGGGTGCACGTTGCGGTTCGGGCCGTATTAATGGACGAAAAAGCATGCGGAATAATAAGAACTAGAAAATTTCTGGAAATTTTGATATGGGCATGCCCTACCGCCCATTCGTCCCCTCTTGCTGCTTTGGTTTGGGGCTGTAGTGGTTGTGTTTAGGGTGGTTCTATGTCAGTTTGAGGTGTTTTTACGCTTGTATTTCATTCATTCCTGTGCTCCCAATAGTTATTAATGGGGCGCGCTTTTTGGCATCTAGCGTTGCCACGGTAACGCTTTTGACTGAGAAAAGTAATGCCCATCGAGGCAAGATGGAGACGCATCTAACGATGTATGCCGTGCATGGGTGCACGTTCCGGTTCAGGCTACGTTAACGGATAGGTTTTTTTTTTCACCATGGTACAAAACCCCATCCGAATGAATGGGGCCATTTGGCCTGGATTTTGACATAAAATTTCCTTAAATCCCAGCTTCATAAAATTTGAGTATGTTGAATTCCACAGCGTGCCGAGTCAGGGGACATTTGTACGATGTCTCTACGATAACCTGTTGCCTGGCAACAAGCGTCCAAATTCAAACAGAAATAAAAAAAAAAATGAAAGGTCAATATCGCGAAAACTGTAGTAATTAGCATAATGAGGTTGTAGGGGCCGTTACTGCCAATCGGGCCGAGTGTTTGAAAGTTACAACCATGTCTCTACGATAAAGTTCGGCCGAGCAATAAGCGTCCGAATTTTCGCCTTTTTTTTTGCTTTTTGGCATCTAGCGTTGCCACGGTAACACTTTTTACTGAGAAAAGTAATGCCCATCGAGGAACCATGGAGACGCATCCAACGATGTATGCCATGTATGGGTGCATGTTCCGGTTCAGGCTATGTTAACGGATAGGTTTATTTTTCACCATGGTAAAAAACTCCATCCGAATGAATGGGGCCATGTGGCCTGGATTTTGACATAAAATTTCCTTAAATCCCAGCTTCATGAAATTTGAGTATGTTGAAGTCCACAGCGTGCCGAGTCGGGAAACATTTGTACGATGTCTCTACGATAACCTGTTGCCTAGCAACAAGCGTCCAAATTCAAATGGAAAAAAAAAAAAAAAAGAAAGGTCAATATCACAAAAACTGTAATACTTGGCATAATGAGCTTGTACGTACCTTTAGGGACAATCAGGCCGAGTGTTTGAAAGTTTGAACGATGTCTCTACGACAAAGTTCGGTCGAGCAATAAGCGTGGGAATTTTCGCCTTTTTTTTTGCTTTTTGGCAACTAGCGTTGCCACGGTAACCCCTATTACGGAGAAAAGTAATGCCCATCGAGGCATGATGGAGACGCATCCAACGATGTATGCCATGCATGGGTGCACGTTCCGGTTCGGGCCGCATTAACGGACGAAAAAAAGTGCGGAATAAGAATAATAATAAAAAGAAAAGGGAAACCTTTTCTAGATACTAATATATCGCCTTCATTTTCATGTTTTTCCTCGTTTTTCCGGCCGTGTTTTAGTTTTTGGGGATTTTTTTTTTCCACATCAGAGCGGGGTCATGCTGTACACCCGCTGGTGCGCAGTGGGACTTTTGCGACTTTAGCTTGTTAGCAAAATGCTAGCAACATTGCCCTTTGGGCCATTCTGGACGATTGCAATATGGTCATGCCATTACTTGGCATGCCCATAATAAGAAAAGGGAAACCTTTTCTGTATACCATTATATCGCCTTCATTTTTATGTTTTTTCTCGTTTTTTCCACATCAGAGCAGGGTCATGCTGTACACCCGCTTGTGCGCAGGGAGACTTTTGCGACTTTAGCTTGTTAGCTAAATGCTAGCAACATTGCCCTTTGGGCCATTCTGGACGATTGCAATATGATCATGCCATTACTTGGCATGACCATAATAAAAAAAGACTTGATTAGGCTGCAGAATTGGGGGAGAACTTTGCTGACCCCGGGGCCCTGTGGACGGCCACAGCATGCTGAAGTTGACATCTCATGCCTGCAGGGGGTGTATCCATGCACACTGGAGACGGCAGTGGGGGGGCAGCTGGTGTAAGGGCCAATCCCAATGTTCACCCTATCTTCTACCACTAGCCCTAAAAATTAAGCCACAAGGCGTAGGGCCCTTGTAATGTTCCATAGGGAATGGGACACCACTTGTTACGTCACTGCGTGGTTTACGTTCGGGTACGTAAGCGACTGCGTAGTTACGTTCGCATATACGTCACACCATATCAGGAAGCCCAGAGCTAAAAGCTGTTTTAATTTCCACTGTAGCGCTGTTAAAGCGACACTACGTAACTTTTCCACCTTAATATCATATTTCCAGAGTCATTGTGATGGTACATCAACTTCCAACAGGTTTAATGATACCTCTGTCATGGTCTGAGGGGTCTGTATCGCCTTCACTGGCACTATGTAACTTTGAGGAGCATGGTAGGAACCCTGCCACACTAAAAAACTACAAATCGTTACGACTTTGACTGCTTTACGGCATACGTCACTTCCCCTCCTTCCCGATTCGCAGTCGAAACGAAAATGGGCGGGGTGTGGAGCTCAGAGCTCCGCAGAAGCTGTTGCTGCGTTGTGGCTGCAGCAGCTCCACACAACAGATGTGGGGAAAAGATCGCTAATGGTTTAACTTTTCACAGGTTTCCTGCTCGGAGGCAGAACCACGGAGACCAAGTATCTGAGATAACAAAGTAAAAGAGTGAAAGAGTCGTCGGCTCGCTTTGGATCCCGGCTGTAACGACCAAACACCGGCTTCCACACAGTAAAGCCTGAATTATGGTTCTGCGTTAAATCGACAAAGACCTACGGCGTAGGGTACGTGGCGACGCGCAACGTACGGTGCGTGTCGCCGCGTACCCTACGCCGTAGGCTCTGCGTCGATTTAACGCAGAACCATAAATCAGCCTTAAACCACAAACACCCACACAGACCGGGTCGGATCAAAACACGGGTTTTATTCCCCACTTCGCCAGCTAAACGCAGTTGCTGGCCAGCTCTCTGCGCTGCGATTAACCCCAATCTTCAGATAAAACTAATTTGTTGAGGAAAAAATATTAACTCTTATTTGTAGCTGCAGAGGAAAAAAATAATCTCACGAGGAAAACAAAAATATTGCTCACGCCTCGGAGCCTCTTCACCATAATATAGCGGTCAAAAAAAAGAAAAGAGAAGTAAGAGGGATACAAAACATGCACTGTATGTTGTACTATTATACTAATTTATTGAAACACATGGCTCTTCAGTAGGGATTTCATATGGATCCAGACCGTTAATAATCATTATTTTCTCCATATACCGCTCCCTGGCTTCCTTGTTTAAGGTTTCCCGGTAAATTCCAGTTCCTTTCCAGCAGTTTAACATCTTTTTTTTGCATTCCGTCTGTTCACTTGGTGAAAAAGAAAAGCGTCCCGTCTTCTATCAAAACAAATGCAGCGACGGGACAGGAGTTTTCCGGCAGTACGCGCTGGTGCTCATGGGAAACGTAGTGTTCTTTCTGGTAAAGCACTACCGCTTTTGTCCAAAAGATGCCGCCAAACTCAGAAAAGCTGAAAGTTACGTTGTGCTGCTTTAATATGCCACTTTATTAAGTTTTAATATTTTTTCAGGTGTAAAAGTAACCGTTAAGATCCCCAACCTGGGCTCAGTTTATCCAAATAACGCCTGTTAAAAAATTTGCTCCGATGTTTTCGGGATGAGAAGAGCCGCCGGCTCGGGAACTGATTTATGGTTCTGCGTTAATTCGACACAGAACCTACGGCGTAGGTTACGCGGCGACGCGCGCCGTACGGTGCGCGTTGCCGCGTAACCTACGCCGTAGGTTCTGCGTTGGTGTAACGCGGAACCATAAATCAGACTTTATCCTGGCGAGATCTGAAGATACAACGCAACAACGAGCAAGCGAGTGATATGTACATTCACTGAGTGAATATTATGAAAGTAAAATATGTATTTCTCGCTAGAAATGTAATCAAAATGCATTTTTAGCATTTTTATGCTAAAAATGACAAATGTCCGCCATGTTTTTTTGTTTGATTCAGTCTGTGATGACGTAAAGCATTGTGGGAAATTTCTCAGGCCCTCGGTCAGCGAGTCAGCATCTGAAATCCCTCGCTGTGAAGGGCTAGATTCATACACACTAGCCCTCGTTATGTCCACTACCCTTAGATGAAAAGAGTAATTGGGACACCACTACCCTCACGGGAACGCGCAAAATTTAGGGGTAGGACTGAAAAGTAGGACTAGAAGGGGATTGGGACTGGCACTGGCCCTAAGAGTAGGGTGGGCTAACCCCCGCCAGGCAGCCACAGCCCGCACTAAACCGCGATACTCGCAAGATGTGATGTGGAGATGTATATTTTTGTGATTATCTGCCATTAGAATATGTTGAATAAAGATAAAGACAGCTTCATCTGGCAGCAAAATTACCTAAGCAGGCCAGCAGACACACGTTTATTCTTCTGTAACGGGGGTCGGCAACCCGCGGCTCTAGATCTTTAGCGCTGCCCTAGTGGCTCCTGGAGCTTTTTCAAAAATGTTTGACCTTTTTTTTTTCCTTTTTTTCTTCTTTTTTTCTACTTTTTTTTCCTTTTTTTCTTTTCTTTTTTCTTCTTTTTTTCCTTTTTCTTCTTTTTTCCTTTTTTTCTTTTTTCTTCTTCTTTTTCCTTTCCTTTTTAATCTCGACATTTCGACTTTTTTCTCAACATTTCGACTTTTTTCTCGAGATTGTACTTCAACATTAATCTCGACATTTAGACTTTTTTCTCAATATTTAGACTTTTTTCTCGAGATTGTACTTCAACATTAATCTTGACATTTCGACTTTTTTCTCAACATTGACTTTTTTCTCAAAGTGCATAATGAAAAAGAAAATCTCCCCCCAGTTATAACTAATATACACATACACATGCAGCATGTGTTGCCTTCATTCTAAGGTTTATACAAGACTTTTCATTTTTTGCGGCTCCAGACATATTTTGTTTTTTGTGTTTTTGGTCCAATATGGAAATATGGTCTAGAGTTAAATAAATTCACCTTCTTACATCATCCAGGTGATTTTTAGCAGACTTCACAGCAAAAACAAATTTCTTAGAAAGTTCAAAAGCCTTGTTTAAAGAAAAAAAAGAGACTGTTTTCAGACTATTTTGCTAATTTGAGACAGAATGTCTCATAATAAGACAAATTTGACTAGATTTAGGAATATTAGGCTTATTTCTAGCAGAGCTGTTTTTGCAGAGTTAAATTTAGTCGGTTGGCGTGCCGTGTTACTGTTAACGGCCTGAAGGGAACTAAAACTAAAGCGTCATGGCAGCCGGTGAGTGAACCAGAGCGAGAAGAAAAGAAGGAAGAAGAATATCTGATGTCCAGTTTTGAGCCATGTTGATTAGTAAACTCCTCTTCAGCTCTTCCTCTTGAGACCAGAAATGCAGAAATGCATCAAGTGCTGTTTTACAGGTTGATTGTCTTATAACCTGCACACGTGCATGGATGTCTCCTGACATAAAACACGTCTAATTAAATAGAAACATCTCACCATTTCAAGCAGCTTTCATAAAGACACTTTAACATAAATACTTCCCAGTGAAACAAGGTATTCTTGACTTTTATTAGCGTTCCTGTGCCGTCGTCCTGTTACATTGCAAAGCTCGTTTCTAAACCCTCGATGCTTCTGCAGAGTCGAGGAAGACTTAACGCTTGTGCTGTCGGGTCAAGGAAGGAGGAAAGAAGGGAGGGAGGGAGGGAGGAAGGAAGGAAGGAAGGAAGGAAGGAAGGAAGGAAGGAAGGAAGGAAGGAAGGAAGGAAGGAAGGAAGGAAGGAAGGAAGGAAGGAAGGTAGGAAACAAGGAAAGGAGGAAGGGAGAAAACAAGGAAAGAAGAAGAAGGAAGGGAGGGAAAAAAGAGAAAGGGAAGAAGGAAGGAGAGAGCAGGAGGAAATAAGGAAGGAAGGGAAAAAAGAAGGAAGGAAGGAAGGAAGGAAGGAAGGAAGGAAGGAAGGAAGGAAGGAAGGAAGGAAGGAAGGAAGGAAGGAAGGAAGGAAGGAAGGAAGGAAGGAAGGAAACAAGGAAAGGAGGAAGGGAGAAAACAAGGAAAGAAGAAGAAGGAAGGGAGGGAAAAAAGAGAAAGGGAAGAAGGAAGGAGAGAGCAGGAGGAAATAAGGAAGGAAGGGAAAAAAGAAGGAAGGAAGGAAGGAAGGAAGGAAGGAAGGAAGGAAACAAGGAAAGGAGGAAGGGAGAAAACAAGGAAAGAAGAAGAAGGAAGGGAGGGAAAAAAGAGAAAGGGAAGAAGGAAGGAGAGAGCAGGAGGAAATAAGGAAGGAAGGGAAAAAAGAAGGAAGGAAGGAAGGAAGGAAGGAAGGAAGGAAGGAAGGAAGGAAGGAAGGAAGGAAGGAAGGAAGGAAGGAAGGAAGGAAGGAAGGAAACAGGGAAAGGAGGAAGGGAGAAAACAAGGAAAGAAGAAGAAGGAAATAAGGAAGGAAGGAAAGAAGGAAGGAAACAAGGAAGGAAGGGAGGGAAAAAGAGGAGGGGAACAAGGAAGGAGAGAGCAGGAGGAAATAAGGAAGGAAGGGAAAAAGGAAGGAAGGAAGGAAGGAAGGAAGGAAGGAAGGAAGGAAGGAAGGAAGGAAGGAAGGAAGGAAGGAAGGAAGGAAGGAAGGAAGGAAGGAATGAAGGAAGGAAGGAAGGAAGGAAGGAAGGAAGGAAGGAAACAGAAAACAGTGAAAACAGACCGGAGCAGTTACGAGCGCAGCAGCAGCAACGTTGCGGCTCCGTCCCGGTGTCTCGATGGCTCCGGGGGGCACCGGCCTCCTTTCTCTCGTACCAAACGTTGAGCGCCGGAGCTCACGCGTTTTTTAGATCCTCAAACACAACATGAGGTGTAAGGGGAAGGGGCGTGGCCTCCATGACACGTGTGCACAGGAATGAGGATAAACCGAGACAAACATCATCATGTAATGTCATTGCAGTTGCAGTTTAATTCATCCACTTAACCCGCCGGACACGTATAATCTCAGCTGCTTTCTGCTGTTACAGCCTTTCAATTAGGTTTGGCACCAGCCCTCAAATTATCAATAATGGGGAAGTCATTTGGGAAGATTAGCTGTTGTGCTAATTGTTGCGGTCAGATATTCAGCGTGTGTTTAAACTTCCACACACAGTGACTGAAGATGAATTATCAGCTTGTTTTCCAAGGATGAGCCAGACCTATATAAATGCAAGGCAAGCAAGTTTATTTGTATAGCACAATTCAATACAAGGTAATTCAAAGTGCTTTACATCAACATTAAAAGCAGCAAGACACAATTAAAGCTGCAAGCAGCGATGAACGGCCCTCCACCCTTGTGCACGTTCAGGCTGCAGTGGAAGCTTGTATGACTTGATGTAGATTCTTCAGGACTGGACATTTAGGGGATGAAACCAGCCACGACTCTCTATATCAAACCATTCAAAAGTTATGGCAGAAAGTAGGGACTATCAAATATTGACCAACCAGATGAAGAGGGGGGCGCTTTTCGGCGTTTAGCGTCGCCACGCAACCCAGTCTCACACAAAAACGTACCCTGGCTACGTTGGTCCACAGTGCAAAAACGTAGAGGGGTTACAATATTAGCCCTTGAAATGTATAACTGTTACGTTTTTTTAGCCCTCGAAATGTATAACTGTTACATTTTTCTGCCGATTCGTTTTGCGCCCAAGTCACGTGACTTTTAAGATTCTGGCCGTGATACCAACAAACACGGTGGACATTTTTCATTTTTGAGTGAAAAAAATCTATATTTTGAGTTAACAAACACGGTGGACATTTTTCATTTTTGAGTGAAAAAATCTATATTTTGAGTTAGTTTCTGTATAGAAATGCGTTTTGATTACATTTCTAGCAATACATATTTCAATTTTATAATATTCACTCAATAAATGTACATAATCTCTTGCTTGCTCTGGTTGCAAGGTTTTTTCAGATCTCGTCAGAATACCCTGGCTACGTTGGTCTAAAGTGCAAAAACGTAGAGGGGTTACAATATTAGCCCTTGAAATGTATAACTGTTACATTTTTCTAGCCCTTGAAATGTATAACTGTTACATTTTTCTGCCTATTGGTTTTCCGTCTCATATAAAAACGTACCCTGGCTACGTTGGTCTAAAGTGCAAAAACGTAGAGGGGTTACAATATTAGCCCTTGAAATGTATAACTGTTACATTTTTCTAGCGCTTGAAATGTATAACTGTTACATTTTTCTGTCTATTCGTTTTGCGTCCAAGTCATGTGACTTTTAAGATTCTGGCTGTGATACCAACAAACACGGTGGACATTTTTTCATTTTTGAGTGAAAAAAATCTATATTTTGAGTTAGTTTCTGCATAGAAATGCGTTTTGATTACATTTCTAGCAATACATTTTTCAATTTCATAATATTCACTCAATAAATGTACATAATCTCTTGCTTGCTCTGGTTGCAAGGTTTTTTCAGATTTCGTCAGAATACCCTGGCTACGGTGGTCCAAAGTGCAAAAACGTAGAGGGGTTACAATATTCAACCCAGTCTCACAGGAAAACGTGGTACAGGCTACGTTGGTCCACATTGCAAAACGTGGCCAATGTTACGATTTGCCCTCCTAAAACGTGAGATGTGAAACCGTTCCGTGGCTCATTCATTTTAATAGGTTTCGTTAGGTTTCGTTTCTGTCACGTGACTTTCAAGTTTTCGGCTGTGGAGGAAAAATAAAATTGCTGCCATTTCTTTGATTCTCGGTCTAAATTGCAATATTTTAAGATAGTTTCGCCATGAAAAGCAGATTTTATCATATTCATAGCAAGAAATATATTTTGGTTATTTTACCCTCATTTAATGGATCTTATTGACGGAAATGTATGAACCATGTGCTTGTTTTACTTCCTTTGAGTAATAAAACCACCAATTCTCTTGCATGGCCCCGTTATTAAAATATATGCCAGGCCCAGTGCTTAATTTCTAAAGTGGGAGGTCCCGGAGCGCAGACGATGAGTGGCTCCGGTGCGAGAGAAAAAAAAAACACACACACACACACACACACACACACTGTTGAACTGTCCGTTTTGACGTTAACGGCGATTTTCACAATGATATCTGCAACATTTCTTAAGGCAGAAACACCACTGTATCATTGTTAATTACACAACATTAGTGGGTTAATTTCCTGCACGCCAATTTTCATGTTTTTCCCTTCGATTGTGAGAAAAAAAAGAGTTGTTTCACGCTGAGAGCATCATGCCAGCCGATCAGAATCCTGGAAAAAACATCAACAAATGACACGTGTAACTTCCAGGCTGATTTATGGTTCCGCGTTACACCAACGCAGAGCCTACGGCGGAAGTGATACTAGTAGCTGATTGGCCGATATGTGATCATCATCATCATCATCATCATCATCATCATTATCATCATCACCATCATCACCACCATCATCCTCATCATCATCACCATCATCATCATCATCGCTACCACCATCATCATCATCACCATCACCATCATCATCATCATCATCATCAGTCAAGTCAAATTGCACGTGCGAGGTCCCGTTCATCGCTGCTTGCAGCTTTAATTTATATATAACTATTTTAACATTTCTAAACACAAAAACACGAAAGTCTCCTTGATAATTCAATAATACAATAGGTTCATGTTAAGGACATCCGTTTTAATTAGTTCTCCTTCGATTATGAGATGTTATTAATGCTCAGTAGACACAGGAGGTTTGTTATGTATTGTTATGAGGCCTATTTCGTGTCTATTTTTGAACAGTTCACTAATGCTTTGAGCTAGGAAGCTGAAATTCTAGACTCTGTATCAAGAGGTGACTTTCATCCACTGTGCGGATTTTCAGATCTGTGCGACCTTCGGAAGTGTCAAAGGTCACCCCGTCTGTTGCTTTTCGGCCTGCTAAGACTATTTTGTGTCTTTTTTTGCATAGTTCACTAACGCTTTGAGCTAGGAAGCTGAAATTCTAGACTCTGTATCAGGAGGTGAATCTCATCCACTGTGCCGAGGTCCACACCCGTGCGACCTTCGGAAGTGCCAAAGGTCACCGTGTGTGGTGCCTTTTTCGTGCCTTCGTGCGTTTTTTGAATAATTCACTAACGCTTTGAGCTGGGAGGCTGATTTTTGACTATGTTGCAATGCAGAAGGCCCTTTGCTAGGATCTTTTGGTCTTGTGGCTGTACGACTTCCACAGAGCTAGTTGGCATTGCAGAGGGTTTACAGAGTTGAGACTTGGTAAGCCCAATTTAAGCCCCATATGGAGGCCACAGGTTAAGTTTTACTTGGTTTGGTCAAATATTGTGGCAACGGTGTCTGTTCGAATGTTGGAAAAGGTGACGTTTCAAAGCCCCGCCCATCGAAAAGTACAGGTCTGATCTGCACCAAACTAACGTCTGTCTGATCAGGGGATGCCCCCGAACAACATATAAAAAATTCAGATTTCTATGACTTCTGCAACAGTGTTTCCTCTAAAACGTTCTGGCTGGTTAGGAGGGTGTAGAAACCTCTAGCTCTGAGAGCCTCCTGACTAATGGAACAGGGCCTATTTTGTGTCTTTTTTTGCATAGTTCACTAACGCCTTTAGCTAGGAGTCTGAATTTTTTATATGTTGTTCGGGGGCATCCCCTGATCAGACAGACGTTAGTTTGGTGCAGATCAGACCTGTACTTTTCGATGGGCGGGGCTTTGAAACGTCACCTTTTCCAACATTCGAACGGACACCGTTGCCACAATATTTGACCAAACCAAGTAAAACTTGACCTGTGGCCTCCATATGGGGCTTAAATTGGGCTTACCAAGTCTCAACTCTGTAAACCCTCTGCAATGCCAACTAGCTCTGTGGAAGTCGTACAGCCACAAGACCAAAAGATCCTAGCAAAGGGCCTTCTGCATTGCAACATAGTCAAAAATCAGCCTCCCAGCTCAAAGTGTTAGTGAATTATTCAAAAAACACACAAAAAAGGCACGAAAAAGGCACCACACACGGTGACCTTTGGCACTTCCGAAGGTCGCACGGGTCTGGACCTCGGCACAGTGGATGAGAGTCACCTCCTGATACAGAGTCTAGAATTTCAGCTTCCTAGCTCAAAGCGTTAGTGAACTATGCAAAAAAAGACACAAAATAGTCTTAGCAGGCCGAAAAGCAACAGACGCGGTGACCTTTGACACTTCCGAAGGTCACAGAGATCTGAAAATCCACACAGTGGATGAAAGTCACCTCCTGATACAGAGTCTAGAATTTCAGCTTCCTAGCTCAAAGTGTTAGTGAACTATGCAAAAAAAGACACGAAATAGTCTTAGCAGGCCGAAAAGCAACAGACGGGGTGACCTTTGACACTTCCGAAGGTCACACAGATCTGAAAATCCGCACAGTGGATGAAAGTCACCTCTTGATACAGAGTCTAGAATTTCAGCTTCCTAGCTCAAAGCATTAGTGAACTGTTCAAAAATAGACACGAAATAGGCCTCATAACAATACATAACAAACCTCCTGTGTCTACTGAGCATTAATAACATCTCATAATCGAAGGAGAACTAATTAAAACGGATGTCCTTAACATGAACCTATTGTATTATTGAATTATCAAGGACACTTTCGTGTTTTTGTGTTTAGAAATGTTAAAATAGTTATATATAAATTAAAGCTGCAAGCAGCGATGAACGGGACCTTGCACGTGCAATTTGACTTGACTGATGATGATGATGATGATGGTGATGGTGATGATGATGATGGTGGTAGCGAGGATGATGATGATGATGATGATGATGATGATGATGATGGTGGTGATGATGGTGATGATGATGATGATGATGATGATGATGATGATGATGATGATGATGATGATGATGATGATGATGATGATGATCACATATCGGCCAATCAGCTACTAGTATCACTTCCGCCGTAGGCTCTGCGTTGGTGTAACGCGGAACCATAAATAAGCCTGGAAGTTACACGTGTCATTTGTTGATGTTTTTTCCAGGATTCTGATCGGCTGGCATGATGCTCTCAGCGTGAAACAACTCTTTTTTTTCTCACAATCGAAGGGAAAAACATGAAAATTGGTGTGCAGGAAATTAACCCACTAATGTTGTGTAATTAGCAATGATACAGTGGTGTTTCTGCCTTAAGAAATGTTGCAGATATCATTGTGAAAATCGCCGTTAACGTCAAAACGGACAGTTCAACAGTGTGTGTGTGTGTGTGTGTGTGTGTGTTTTTTTTCTCTCGCACCGGAGCCACTCATCGTCTGCGCTCCGGGACCTCCCACTTTAGAAATTAAGCACTGGGCCTGGCATATATTTTAATAACGGGGCCATGCAAGAGAATTGGTGGTTTTATTACTCAAAGGAAGTAAAACAAGCACATGGTTCATACATTTCCGTCAATAAGATCCATTAAATGAGGGTAAAATAACCAAAATATATTTCTTGCTATGAATATGATAAAATCTGCTTTTCATGGCGAAACTATCTTAAAATATTGCAATTTAGACCGAGAATCAAAGAAATGGCAGCAATTTTATTTTTCCTCCACAGCCGAAAACTTGAAAGTCACGTGACAGAAACGAAACCTAACGAAACCTATTAAAATGAATGAGCCACGGAACGGTTTCACATCTCACGTTTTAGGAGGGCAAATCGTAACATTGGCCACGTTTTGCAATGTGGACCAACGTAGCCTGTACCACGTTTTCCTGTGAGACTGGGTTGAATATTGTAACCCCTCTACGTTTTTGCACTTTGGACCACCGTAGCCAGGGTATTCTGACGAAATCTGAAAAAACCTTGCAACCAGAGCAAGCAAGAGATTATGTACATTTATTGAGTGAATATTATGAAATTGAAAAATGTATTGCTAGAAATGTAATCAAAACGCATTTCTATGCAGAAACTAACTCAAAATATAGATTTTTTTCACTCAAAAATGAAAAAATGTCCACCGTGTTTGTTGGTATCACAGCCAGAATCTTAAAAGTCACATGACTTGGACGCAAAACGAATAGACAGAAAAATGTAACAGTTATACATTTCAAGCGCTAGAAAAATGTAACAGTTATACATTTCAAGGGCTAATATTGTAACCCCTCTACGTTTTTGCACTTTAGACCAACGTAGCCAGGGTACGTTTTTATATGAGACGGAAAACCAATAGGCAGAAAAATGTAACAGTTATACATTTCAAGGGCTAGAAAAATGTAACAGTTATACATTTCAAGGGCTAATATTGTAACCCCTCTACGTTTTTGCACTTTAGACCAACGTAGCCAGGGTATTCTGACGAGATCTGAAAAAACCTTGCAACCAGAGCAAGCAAGAGATTATGTACATTTATTGAGTGAATATTATAAAATTGAAATATGTATTGCTAGAAATGTAATCAAAACGCATTTCTATACAGAAACTAACTCAAAATATAGATTTTTTCACTCAAAAATGAAAAATGTCCACCGTGTTTGTTAACTCAAAATATAGATTTTTTTCACTCAAAAATGAAAAATGTCCACCATGTTTGTTGGTATAACGGCCAGAATCTTAAAAGTCACGTGACTTGGACGCAAAACGAATAGGCAGAAAAATGTAACAGTTATACATTTCAAGCACTTGAAAAATGTAACAGTTATACATTTCAAGGGCTAATATTGTAACCCCTCTACGTTTTTGCACTTTGGACCAACGTAGCCAGGGTACGTTTTTATATGAGACGGAAAACCAATAGGCAGAAAAATTTAACAGTTATACATTTCAAGGGCTAGAAAAATGTAACAGTTATACATTTCAAGGGCTAATATTGTAACCCCTCTACGTTTTTGCACTTTGGACCAACGTAGCCAGGGTATTCTGACGAGATCTGAAAAAACCTTGCAACCAGAGCAAGCAAGAGATTATGTACATTTATTGAGTGAATATTATGAAATTGAAATATGTATTGCTAGAAATGTAATCAAAACGCATTTCTATGCACACTGTAACCAATTGCTGTAAATTTACAGCCAATTTCCAACAATAAAATACCGTTTTCATGTTTAACAGTTTGGTAGTGTAGTTAGCAATGCATTGTGGGATTCCTAACTTGGAGAAATGGGACAGAGGCCGTAAACGGTATGCTGATGTTTTAAATTACAGGACATTAGAGTATTTTTTGGAAAACTTCAGGACATTACAGTATTTTTTGGAAATCCCCCAGAAGAGGACGGCAGGTGCTACACGCACATGGACATGTGCTTCACATCGTCGGACTTCATCTCCATCATTCCAGTCTTGCATCTACAAACTTAAACGGTACGTGCATTAAAATCGTATTTTATTTGCCAGTATGGTAGGAAATCTCATTTATATTGCCGAGAATGTTTGATGTAGCTCAGGAGTTTGTCTCGCCATCAGTGAGGGTTAGATTTGAATAGGCTAGCCGAAACAATATTAAGCTACAGTAAAGTTACTTTTCGGGTTTTTATTGTTGTTTAATCTTGGTAACATTAATATATCTGAACGTCTGCATGCGAGGAGCAACACTTAAACACGGTGTGAGAGGCCGACATCGGCCGACGGAGCTCAGGTTAGCAGGAAAATACCACGAGGCTGCTGGAATAATATCTTTTTATATCTTGTAAAATGGTGAGTTAACGGAATTAAGCTCGTTCGGATAAAAACATTTGAACCCTCAAGGCTTATGATAGTGTTGTATTTTTCCGTTAAAGACTTAAAGTTTGTGTGAAGATATTGGCTTGATCTGGACTCCTTAATTGTAAATGCATTTTTTTTCTGTCACTGCGCGTTTCACAAATTACTTCTAACTTTGTATATGATTTGTCAAACGGGTTTGCATCATATGTGGCTTTTCTTTCATAATCTTAACATTATAACTCAGTGAAGGTTAAATATTTCATCGTGAAGACTTATACAGTGGCACTAAAAAGCAGCCAGAAATTATTTTCTATGTTCCCTGACATATTTTACTGTAATCAAGTTCGTTGAACTTTAAGAATCCATGTTCTACTCTTGCAGGGAGACATCAGCTTCTGCAGGCATTTCTGAGTGCTGGTACCTTCTTCCCTCCAGCTGTTTCAGTGGAGAGAGGCACACAGTTTTTCTTAGATTACTACAATGACTACGTTCACATGCAGTCAAAATTCGGGTTATTACTAATATTCGGGTTTTAAAAGGGTTATTGAGTGCATTTAAACGCAGTAAATGATGTAATCAGAGAGGCAGTTGCACATCAAAATTTTGAGTCCACAAACACTCAGATAGCCAATGAAGTGACTGTGAATGGGACCAAATACAAAAAGAACATGCTTATTGTGCTTGATGATGATGACAGGCTTGTTACTGGAAAAATCAAAGTGGTTCTCGTTAAGGATTCAGCAGTATATTTTATTGCTGAAAAGTATCAAGCCTCACACTGATGCAGAGAAGCTACTGCTGTATTAATCAGGAGAATCTGCTAGATTACTATCCCTTGCCTGAGTACACTGTCCATGGCACACAACTGATAATTCTTCACCATTCTTTCCCTCTTTTCCAGAATGATGGTGGATTTGAGTGAAGAAATCAAAGAGATCATCTGCAAGATCTTGCCAAATCTGTCTGAAGAGACTCAGCGGCAAATAATATCGAAACTTCAGAGTTCCGGCTTGGAGTCAAAAGAAGACTTAAAATATGTCCAGCAGGAAGACATTGCTGATCTGCTACCTGTTATCCAGTGCCGAAAACTCCTGGATGCATTCAAATTAGGTAATGTATGGCTAATTTATTGTGGCATTCAAGTGGGGATGGACTAATACTTAAAAATCTTGTATCAGGCTGATACCACAGTAACATAGGGTACAGGTATAGGAAATGACCATAATCTAAATTAATCTAGTTTTTTTGTTTGTTTTTTAGAAACTGAGACAGTTATATTACATTTACAAGCCACTCCAACTTCGTCATCTCTGAGCAGTAATCGGTCGGCGTCTGAGTCTTCATTACCATCTTTATGCACTACGCCTCATTCTACCCCATCACGGCTATCGGCCATTGCATCGTGTTCAACCCAGGCAAGAAACAGCGATCCAAGCAACAGACCTTCCACATCTCAGATACTGAAAACATGGCCAGAAACCTTCCAGGTCCCCTGGGAAAAAATGCCACAGGAAATTTGTTCTGCTATTACAGATGGAAAGAGACCAAATCCAGTGGCGCGACGCCAGATGGTACGAGTACTCACAGATGAAATGAGAAGGTGTGAAGCTAACCCCACTCGTGCCCAGTGTCTAACTGTAGTTGGAAATATCATCAGACAGTACCCGAAGAGTTTTGCTGATATGACTCCAGATGGGTCACTTCTGTGTGGAGGTTACACATCACTTTTGATTCAACTGAAAAACCGCATTGAGAATGTGAACCGTAATGGAAGCTTTTCAAACCACCGATCCTCCACATACAAGAGAGGTCCAACTGACACCTATGGATGTACAAGATTTCAGCCAGAGCTCCCCCCAGAAGAAACTGATGAGACTCTGGAGCAGCACCGGCAGAGACTGGAGGAGGTTTACAGACAGGAGGGTGCAGGTGGAGCAGAAAGAGCCGACGTTAAACATCTAATGGAGCTCACATTCTCTCTACAACGTAGCCACATAAATACACTTCCATCACCTGACATTGAAGATTTAAAAAGCAAATGGCCTTTTCTTTTCACACTAAGGTTTATATACGCACATTTTGAGTTGCTCACAGACATCAATGTGCTTCGTAGCTTGGAACTCAGTATGGAGGAATGTGGAAAAGCCATCACACAATACTTCAGGGAAAAACCTACTAACAAAGATGTCAAGGATGTCATCTCTAATGGTGAAGATAATGTGGCACTTCGTGTTGTTCAGCTGCTCATGGCACACTTTGGAGAGGACCTAACCGGGCTGGTCCTTCTTGCAGATGTGAGTTTTCGTCTTTATTTCTAACCCTGTGTTTTAAAGAGTGACTCACTGGAGGCAATTTATCAGTACCTGTTAACATACTTTAATGTGTAAAATTGTTACCTTTTAAATTTGATTGCAATCTGTTTGACTGTAGGTACATCAGAAGCCTACCTAATTCACCTCTAGGTTACTCTCACCTAGTGTTTACTAATGATTTGCCTTTTTATAATTTTTCTTAAAAATCTTGTATGTATGTATTTGTTCCCTACAGGTTTCTGCCACTGCAGCTGACGTCGAGACAACTCTCTGTCCTCCTGCAAGTCCTCGCCTAATACTTCATGGTATAAATTTCATTTAGAGTCATTGATAGGCACATTTTGCATATCATCTTGAGTTTACAAATGTAATGAGATGCATTCTCATGTTGCTATGACGTGAAGTTTCAGGTGCAGCAGGGAAAGTCGTGGTTGGAGGTTGGAGGATCACCCTGGAGGGCCGTGTCATCTCTGAGTGCATCACACCAACATTTGTAACGGGACTTGCTGCTGTGTTTGCAATCTACTATATATTCAACCTTCAGTATCAAGATGAGGCAGCTTGTACTCTGGAATTCATTCAGAGGTAAGAACCCCATCATTCCTTGTCATCATTATATTGTTACAACTAAATTAATGTGTTTGTATTTTTTAGCATAAAATGGTATTGGTACATTTGAAGCCACAACACACACACACTGGGTGTTTTATTGGACTAAGGTTTTATTATAATTCCGTTTGATGTCACTTTGTCATCCGGGTCCACTCTATTTGTGCAATGAAGAAGACAAAAAAAACAATTGATTGAATTTAATTGAATGTACACAAAACAGTATGTCATTGCAACCCCACTCTGATCTTAGACTATTTTGATTTCAGGCGCTTCATTGGTATAAATCCAGAGAGAGGGACAAAGGCTAAAAGGGGCAAGGTTGTCTCCAAGAAGAAAGGTGTGATCGTCCAGAAGAAGTTTTCTGCAGTCAACACACACGTCTCCACGCTACTGAAGAAACTTCTTGATTTTGAATGGGACTTCATATAGAACTGTGAGTTCTCTTGAATCTTGCTCTCTGTCCATGGGTTGTTTTGACAGTCTGGCATTGACACATTAAGCTGCAAGAGAACTAGTATTATTAGCTTTATAAACATTAGCTTGGCTGGTATATTGTACATGATCTTGATCTTGTCCTGATTCTGTCGTATTTGTTTGTTATTGTTTGACAGTGGCAACACTGGAATTATGCTGCAGAGAGGAACAGCGGCTTCAGCGGTCATCTCTCCTGGATCTCCTGGCACAATATTTTAATCCGGACCGTTCACACCCACACAGACTTCCACTGACTGGAGCTACAGTAAGATGTGAGAACACAAGCCTACCTCACAGGACTATTTAAGAAGAAATTGCAAGTCTAGCTTGCATTGACACAGGTGCCTACCTCACAGTTGCTTGCCTAAATGTTGTTTTTGACCAGCTGTTCAAAATGGCCTTAATGCACTTTTTACAAAATGTTCTTATGTGTTTTCCAAATGTTGCCAATTATGCATATTCTGCATTTTCACAGTACATAGCAGATTACATAATGTAATTTTTTTAAGTTACATTTTTTTGAAAATTTTAATCTAACTCACAGGACTATTTTAAAAGGAAAAACACAAGCCTGTGGCAGTTTTATTTTCAAAATGTGTCAATAATGCTTTTTTGCTGAGTGTTCTTACTTATGGAATCAAAAAGGTTTTAATGTTCCTACTTTGAAAACATTCTTAATAGTGTAGCTTTCCAAATATTGATACTAGGGTGGCCGACAAGGGCCAAACGCACCGCAACGGCCTAATGCGTCTCAGTTAAGGAAAACGGCAGAAACTATTCAAATTCACAAACTCAAACACAAGTCTAAACGAGGTACAAAAAGAGGAACGTGGTGCAAATGAAAAAAACATGCTGCAAAAAACAAAGACAAATGCAGCATCATCAATCGCACTGCAAATAGAGAAACGATGCAAAGCACAAAACAAGAAACCATCTTCAAAAGAAAAACGCTTCATAAACCAGTCACTACAACCGGAAGTGCTCCAAACCTGCAGGTGGAGCAGCTGACTGAACCACAGTGTTTACATCCATGGTTTAAACATACGGTAATGTGATTTTTATCTGACTATATATATATATATATATATATATATATATATATACGATGTTTATATCACTGTACAACGCTGTACATTGTATCGTCTGGTGTAAAATATAATAAAGAAACGTCTCGTAATGTACAGCGAGACGAGACGTTTCTTTATTATATTTTACACCAGACGATACAATGTACAGTGACATAAACATCGTATATAAATATAGTCAGATAGAAATCACATTAGCGTTCCCGCTGTATGTTTAAACCATGGATGTAAACACTGTGGTTCAGTCAGCTGCTCCACCTGCAGGTTTGGAGCACTTCCGGTTGCAGTGACCGGTTATGAAGCGTTTTTTACTTTTGAAGATGGTTTCTTGTTTTATATCGTTTTGTACTTTGCATCGTTTCTCTATTTGCAGCACATTTGATGATGCTGCATTTGTCTTTGTTTTTTGCAGCACGTTTTTTCATTTGCACCACGTTCCTCTTTTTGTACCTCGTTTTGAGTTTGTGAATTTGAATCGTTTCTGTAATTGAAAGCGTTTTCCTTAACTGAGACGCATAAGGCTGTTGCAGTGCGTTTGGCCCTTGTCGCACAACGTATGATAATGTGTTTCAAAATTCTCTTACTGTTCTATATTGTTGCTGGCAGCAGATGGTTCATTGCAGTAAATTCTGAGATTGTATTTTAAATGTATTTAAATTGTTGCAAAGACATAAGCATATATACCTCACAGAATAGGTTAAACTTATCGTTCCTCAGAATTTGTTGCCTGGGTCTTTTTCTTAGACCTGTTGTGTTATTCAAGGTAATGCTCAAGTTTGGTAAGATAAATAACTTAAGAAAATTGTTCAAACTAATGTCTTAAATAGACAATGCTGAATAATGTTGTCATGGGTTAGGTATGAGTAAGTGTTAGGGACAATCTCTGAAAAACAATTTAAGAATTTAAGTTTATAGCCGGTCTAAAGCAGACACTACTAGGCTGTTTACTACTCGAAATCTCAGCATCCTCCAACAGGGTTAATTTTCTTTTTTTTCCAATTTTTGAAAGTTGCAGTATTTATGTTGATATTGCTTTTTGAAATAAATAATTTTGAGTCTGATTTTAAGTTTGTATTGCTTATTTTGCACAATATTCACAATAATGCATATCTTAAGCAATTGTTTATAGCCCTAAGAGTAATGAGGTTCTAATATTGATTTCATTTAGGACTGATATTTTAGGAAACTGCTACATTGAGTTATTGTTTTATACTGTGCCTGACTACAGTAAACTTTGAGAAGATAAAGTAACAACCTAAGCAGAATATTATTGTAATTTCCAAATAGTCACAGAACTAGGCTGTGTTTATTCTTTTACTGTATTAGACTGTGAAATAATTTAACAGTGTAAGTACAGTAAAATTACAGTATATTACTGGCATCCCTGCCGCCAGCTATTTACAGTAAATGATAGAAATACAGAAATATACTGTGTTTATGGTTTACAGACTACTACTGTAAAATCATTTTACGGATGATACCGTAAAAATTACGGTATATTGCTGGCGTCTGTGCTGCCAGCTCTTTACCGTAATTTTACAGGAAAATTTTTTACAGTGCAGAAACTAACTCAAAATATTGATTTTTTTTCACAGCACTGTCCAGCAACCAAAAATGTAACCATTTCACGTTATTAAAACGTTCCAGTTTTCCATTATTCTGACGAGATCTAAAAAAACCTTGCAACAACGAGCAAGCAAGAGATTATATACATTTACTGAGTGAATATTATGAAAGTGAAATATGTATTGCTATAAATGTAATCAAAACGCATTTCTATGCAGAAACTAACTCAAAATATTGATTTTCTTCACAGCTGTCCAGCAACCAAAAATGTAACCATTTCACGTTATTAAAACGTTCCAGTTTTACATTATTCTGACGAGATCTGAAAAAAACCTTGCAACCACGAGCAAGCAAGAGATTATATACATTTACTGGGTGAATATTATGAAAGTGAAATATGTATTGCTAGAAATGTAATCAAAACGCATTTCTATGCAGAAACTAACTCAAAATATTGATTTTCTTCACAGCGTGTCCAGCAACAAAGAATGTAACCATTTCACGTTATTAAAACGTTCCAGCTTTACATTATTCTGACGAGATCTGTAAAAACCTTGCAACCACGAGCAAGCAAGAGATTATATACATTTACTGAGTGAATATTGTGAAAATGAAATATGTATTGCTAGAAATGTAATCAAAACGCATTTCCATGCAGAAACTAACTCAAAATATTGATTTTCTTCACAGCTGTCCAGCAACCAAAAATGTAACCATTTCACGTTATTAAAACGTTCCAGCTTTACATTATTCTGACGAGATCTGTAAAAACCTTGCAACCACGAGCAAGCAAGAGATTATATACATTTACTGAGTGAATATTATGACAGTGAAATATGTATTGCTAGAAATGTAATCAAAACACATTTCTATGCAGAAACTAACTCAAAATATTGATTTTCTTCACAGCATGTACAGCAACCAAAAATGTAACCATTTCACGTTATTAAAACGTTCCAGCTTTACATTATTCTGACGAGATCTGAAAAAACCTTGCAACCACGAGCAAGCAAAGGATTATATACATTTACTGAGTGAATATTATGAAAGTGAAATATGTATTGCTAGAAATGTAATCAAAACGCATTTCTATGCAGACACTAACTCAAAATATAGATTTTTTTCACTCAAAAATGAAAAATGTCCACCGTGTTTGTTGGTATCACGGCCAGAATCTTAAAAGTCACGTGACTTGGGCGAAAAAACGAATCGGCAGAAAAATGTAACAGTTATACATTTCGAGGGCTAAAAAAACGTAACAGTTATACATTTCAAGGGCTAATATTGTAACCCCTCTACGTTTTTGCACTGTGGACCAACGTAGCCAGGGTACGTTTTTGTGTGAGACTGGGTTGCGCCACGGTAACGCTTTTGACTGAGAAAAGTAATGCGCGTCGTCGCAGGATGGAGACGCATTAATGGCCGAAGAAATGGCATAAATTGCGGCAAAATTACACGATTAATTCAAAATGGCCGACTTCCTGTTCGGTTTCAGCCATGGCGCCAAGAGACTTTTCTTTAAGTTGCGACATGATACAGGTGTGTAGTGATTTTCGTGCATGTACGTCAAACCGTATCGTGGGGCTTGAGGCACAAAGTTTTCTAGGGGGCGCTGTTGAGCCATTTTGCCACACCCAATTTTCACTTGTTTTTCAATAAATTTTCACTTGAAATAAAGTAGGGAAAGATTTATCTTCTCATTACAAGCAAAAAAATCTTGTTCCACTGACAGATTTTTCTACTTATTTCAAGTGAAAATCTACTTGAAACAGGTGAAAATTGTTGTTTTTTCCAGTGATGAGTCTTGTTTTAAGTGTAATAAGATTTTATTTACTAAAATGAGACATTTTAACTAGAAATAAGACAAATATTCTTGTTAAGATTGTGAGTTTTTGCAGTGATCCATGTTACTTATCCTGTGAAGGACAGAGTCATATTGATAAGTTCAGAAAAGTGTTTTTTATTGTTGTGTTTTGATGTATTTGATGTAAGCCCAGTGGATATTTAAAGCTTACAGAAGGCTGCATTTAACTGCTGCTATGTCATTCCTGCAGTATTTCTGCAGGTGTTTTGGTCACTGCTATTATTTGTAATATATTATATTATTTGTAATCAGCACAAATTATCTGTCCCCATATGATAAAATCCACCATCCCCCTGATTTTTTTTACAACTCGAGTACTGGTAATACGTATCATGCAAACCTTGATAATCACATATCTAGAAGGCCAGTAGCTGTTAACCCAAACAATTCTACGCCAGAAGTCTTTAAACCAAAGGGGACCTAACTGTCAGTACTGAAACACCGTCAGTAGTCCAGGTGAGGGACTGGACTGGAGACACGATGTTGTCCGCTTGAAGGGACGGAGCAGACTGTACTTTCAGGTCCTGCAATGTTTGGAACAAAATGTTTTTCACAATTCTGCACAATTTCAAGCCTGATTTGGTCTCCACTGCGAGCTCATGCGTGCCCCAGGATGAAGATTCAGTGGGTTTCTCAGCTCAGAGGTTTTAATGAATCTACATTTTGGACTCATTGTAATGAGCTGTGAGAGCGGTTTGAAGAAAAGCAGTGGGAGCAGCACGGTTCTTCCTGTAGCTGCAGTATTGAATTAGAGCGAGACGTCATGCCCAGGCTGCCATTGATGGAGAGTTAACAGCTAATGCCGGCTAATGTCCTCCCTGTTAGTTTCCTGGACGCTTCCTTCGCCCTCTTACAGGAGCATTTATATCCCTCTGAATGCTGTGTGGCGAAGGCTTTTATCCAGAGAGGTCTGCCTGTAGTTGTTTTGATGAACGAAGGTCATGGACTTGGCAAATAAATACATCCGATCCAGTTTGTTAAGTTACGTCCACCCAAGCTGTCGGGAAGATAAGAGCCGCCGTGCTAATATCAGCACTTCAGTGTCGGCTGTATTTATCTGCAGGCGGTGATGCAACCACTAACACTGGAACTAAATATGCATTTAAACAATTCATCTGAGCACATTAATGCGCACCATAACATGAACTGACAAAGCAGTTTGTTTTAAATATATTTACCACCTAAGGATGTGCACCAGTCAGAACTAGATATCTATATACACAAATAAATATGGATACATTTGTACAGACAGTGGAATAATAACATACTATATAATAATAATATTAAGAAAAAAACAGGAGAAGAAGAATCTGGCCGGTGCAGGAGGTCTACTGAGTCACCTTGCCTGACCCTTGGAGCGTAGACAATGACTTCCTGTGGTGCTCTGGGCCTCAGCTTGGTACAGTAAGTCTCTCAGTGAATGTGCAACGTACCGGAGGAGGCGGTAGGCGATGCCCAGGACGACACGCAGCTTGGACAGTGTCCTCCTTTAAGACATAACAGTCAGAGGGTGCATTCACACCCGTTCTCTTACCCCTTTTCCACCGAGCTGGTTCCAGTGCTGCTCCAGCTCCACGCGGGGTTTGCAGATGACTTTGTTGAGCCTGTTAGGATACGCTAACGTCAGCCTGCTCCTTCAGCATGCTCAAGGACCTAGCATGGTCTTATTTACCTGCATCACAGTCAACTTCTCACCCAGTAGCGTCAGACAGATGGTAGACACCCCATTTGTCAAAAAAACTCAATGCTTATGCAATATAGTCTCGTGATACTTCTTTCATTTTTGTAGCACCAACACAATCCCTCTCCCCCTCTGGTCATCCCACTGCTGCTTCCACCTGCCTGAACGTTGATCAATGTACACTGTCCCTTTTTAAAAATAAAGAATTATGAATTAAATAATTATGACTTTGCATAGGTACAATATCCGTGGTGCTCACACGGAATTATACCATTTCCGTGTTGGTACCACGGAAACTAGTGGTGAGAGGTCGTGGGCATTTCACGGATCTTTGTGAGATCAGGTTGGTCTCTGCCTCGCCACAAGGTCGTTCACACTGTAGAAGATCCGTAAACCCGACCATAGTGACAGAAAACCAAGGAAGCCAAGGAAAGTAAGTTTAGAAAGTCACGGGTTGATGTTGACGGCAGCTGAAATCAGACCTGCTGCTTTCAACTCTGGACAGATACAGTTTTGCAGTTATCTATCCAGACTTGAAATGCAGTAAAAAATTGGTGCTGCAAAAGTACTCTAGGTATATTTACTACACACTTTTTGCTGCAGAATAACAAAATAACATTTAACACATGTATGTTCATTCCTCATAATGAAACCGAAAAGATACACAAGATCTCAAAAAAATCATCATTGATTATTACTTCCCAGTTTTGTTTGTTTCATGAGAACTTTTTTCTCTTTTTTGTCTGCATGTGGTTCAGTTCGGGTTTGGCATTTCAAAGGTGTGCAGGTTCGTCTGTTTCCTGTATGATTTTGATGATTGTTATTTGTTTGCAGGGCTGTTTTTCTTTCCTCACCAGACGTACGAGGACAGACGTCCTTTCACATCTCAGCCTGATGCCCCGCGAGGGAAACGCGAGAGGTAAAAACTAATACATTAGAAGGTCAGTCAGCCGAGTTTATTAGCTCAACTCCAACGTTTCATGGTTCTGTAATTGGTGTAATCGCTGCGGGAGGGGTAATGATCATCACCTCTAGAGGTCAAATGACACATGAAGCAGAAGGGAAGCCATAAAACATCTTTGTGTGACTAAAGAGGACTAAAGGTGGAGTCCATTTATTTTGCTTTGCTGTAAAATAGATGGTCATCGCTGTGCAGGGAAGCTGATTGGATTTATGGAAACAAGTCAGCTGTAATTTCCAGTACACACACACACACACACACACACACACACACACACACACACACACACACACACACACACACACACACACACACACTGAACTGAATTTAGCTTCATGACAGCAATGCCAACGCACGTAAAGGCATCCGCCTGAGACTCATTCAGGAACGACATCTCAGTCGTGGCTGATATGATTCTTTAATACGGAGAACGTGCGTCGGCTCGCTGAGGGACACGAGTTAACAGATGGTTGGCATGGAAACAACATCTTCAGAGCCTGCTGAGATTCAGCATCCTCTCCTTCTGACAGACCCAATCTGCTGGCAGATGGCCCGGGTAACACTAACACACTGATCCTCACCACCGTCATCATCAGCAGCATCAAATATTAAGAGAGGTTTTTAAATGATATGTCTATTCTCAATGATGTGTATTATTAATCTATTTTTGAACTCTTATGTAATTAAAACCCGTGGATTAAGGAGAACTTCATGACATCATAACATTTGCCTAATGCCTGTGAACTTGATACGACATATGGACCGTGCGAGAGCAACGATAAGATACGCTGGAGGCCTTCATGGGTGTAAATTGAATTGATATAAATAATATAACATAAAAAAATTGCTAAGCATCTGTTTTTGAACACACGTCACCATCCCTCTGTCACGTCTTGGGGTAAGGTGTGGACCCAAACGCAGGAGAACAGGAGGCGGGAGGCAGGAGTCGGCAAAAAATAGGATTTATTTCACAAAAAAACCCAACTAAAAGCGCTGCAGAGCAGGATCAAAACAAACTAAACAGGGATCAAAAACTTGAGGAGGAAGAACGTGGCAGGAAACATGAGGGACAAAACAGTACGGTCCGACAGGGAACAAGGGGATGACAAGACCAGATATACACAGGGGATAACGAGACACAACGAGACACAGGTGCAGACAATCAGGGCAGATGGGACACAGGCGGGGCAAAACAGAAACTGAAAGCTGGGGGGAATGTCGAACCTTGACACCCTCCTCGTTCTAGTCTCGCCGTCTCCTGACGGTCTCTGGCTCCCGCTCTGAAAGCCGGGTAAAGAGACTTTTGAATCCAAGCATGTTTAAGCCACCACATTTAAGAAAAAACAAACAAATTAAAGCTGCAAGCAGCGATGAACGGGCCCTCGCACTCACGGCCACCGCCCCCATAAGCATATCAGAAATGACACCACCCACGACTTCCTATGTCAAACCAGTCAAAAGTCATGCCAGAAAATAGGGACTATCAAATATTGACCAATCAGAAGAAGGGGCGGGGCTAATTCAGGCCAATGAACGTCAAAGACTCAATACCGAGTCTGATGACACCACCCACAAGTCTTTATGTCAAACCATTCAAAAGTTATGGCAGATAAAAGTATTCTAGGGGGCGCTGTTGAGCCGTTACGCCACCCCCATTAATGCAAACCATGAAATATCAAATTTATCACCAGGCCTGGCTTGCATGCAAAATTTGGTGACTTTTGGGGAACTATTCAAATATGGACCAATCAGATGAAGGGGGGCGCGCTTTTTGGCGTCTATCGTCTGTTGGGTCCAAATCAACATTACATAAATTCATAACGAGGAAAGACACAGAGACTACCTTGGAATGGGTTTTTAGCGCACTCCTGCAGGAGAGGGAGAGCAGAGGAGTGCAGGGCAACGTGGCCCTCATTGAGAACTCCTGAGCTTCCACAAGTTCCTCCTCCCAGAAGATGCTTTTATTAAGAAACTTTGACAGGAAATGACCATATTAGGACAACGAATAGTGAACAATTAGCAGAGGTGGCAAATCCGGCTTCAGAAAGTAAAAGTCCTACCATGTATTTGTTCTATCCATTCACTCAACCAGCTGATTCTAATCAGCACAGCTCTTCAGCCAGGTAGATGAGCTAATTAGTGAACTCACCTGGTTTTAGTGAATGGACAGAACAAATATATGGCAGGACTTTTACTTTCTGAAGCCGGATTTGCCACCTCTGACAATTAGACAGTGGACAATGGGGTGGAAGTGATAACGTGGGATTGAGTCCTGACATTACAGTGGTCAGCTATCACCAGGACAGTCCAAAACCTGAGTAGATCAGGAAGTGGCTGCCATGACTTCTGTTAGCCAAGCATGTGACAGTTTCATAATGACAAAACAAGTTCAAAAGGTTGATTAACCTCACACGTCGCCACGGTAATGCTTTTGAAAGAGAAAAGTAATGCGCGTAGTCACAGGATGGAGACGCACATTTTGATGTATAACACACCTGGGTACACGTTACGGTTCGGGCTCTGAAGCGGCCGAAGAAGTGGCATAAATTTCGCCAAAATGACTCGATTATTCAAAATGGCCGACTTTCTGTTCGGTTTCGGCCATGGCGCCAAGAGACTTTTCTTTAAGTTGCGACATGATACAGGTGTGTATTGATTTTCGTGCATGTACGTCAAACCGTGTTGTGGGGCTTGAGGCACAAAGTTTTCTAGGGGGCGCTGTTGAGCCATTAGGCCACGCCCATTAATACAAACCATGAAATATCAAATTCATCGCCAGGCCTGGCTTGCATGCAACATTTGGTGACTTTTGGGGCACGTTTAGGGGGAAAAAAGGCCCTCATTTCGTCAGAAGAAAGATAGAAAGAAAGAAAGAAAGAAAGAAAGAAAGAAAGAAAGAAAGAAAGAAAGAAAGAAAGAAAGAAAGAAAGAAAGAAAGAAAGAAAGAAAGAAAGAAAGAAAGAAAGAAAGAAAGAAATAATTCCTACAGATACAATAGGGCCTTCGCACTGTAAGTGCTTGGGCACTAATTAGACAATTACCAAAAAGATGCAACATGTCTTCTGTAAAGCGTTCTACTTTATCAGCTCATGTTTTCCGCGACCGTTCAGAGGTTAATTGGTTTGGACTTCCGTTTTACCCTGAATTGATCCCGGTGGCTTCTGATCATAACATGGAATTGGAGCTCCCAGAGGAAAGAACGTTAACAATTCAATTGTCTCAAGATTGCATCTCTGCTTTTTGCAGATGACGTCACGCTCTTGCCATTCCCCTGGACGGCGGTCCGCATGTCCGTCCAGATCGATCTGTAAGTCCTCCCGGCTCAGCTCTGTGTCCCGCTGTCCCATTAATAGAAGCTGAGTCACATCCTGGAACGTCGCCTTCAGCTGCAGACGGGACGAGGAACAAGCGGGAACAGCCGCTGCACTCGGGACATCCAACGCTAAGGGAAAGTGGAGGTGTTTACAGTTGCTGCATACTTTAATTAAATAAATCCCGGAGCTCCTTTTCCTCTTTTCTTCTTACTTCTAGTATGTGAACTCTTTGAAAGGGTGACGTTTACATCAGGTGACAAATCATGCATGATGACACAATCATGACATAATCCTAACCAGTACTGGAGTTGTAAAAAGAAATCAGGGGTGATGGTGGATTTTATCATTTGGGGACAGATAATTTGTGCTGATTACAAATAATATAATATATTACAAATAATAGCAGTGACCAAAACACCTGCAGAAATACTGCAGGAATGACATAGCAGCAGTTAAATGCAGCCTTCTGTAAGCTTTAAATATCCACTGGGCTTACATCAAATACATCAAAACACAAGAATAAAAAACACTTTTCTGAACTTATCAATATGACTCTGTCCTTCACAGGATAAGTAAAATGGATCACTGCAAAAATTCAAAATCATCAAACCATTCAAAAGTTATGGCAGAGAATGGCAGAGAAAAGTATTCTAGGGGGCGCTGTTGAGCCGTTAGGCCACGCTCATTAATGCAAACCATGAAATATCAAATTTATCACCAGGCCTGGCTTGCATGCAAAATTTGGTGACTTTTGGAGAACTATCAAATATGGACCAATCAGATGAAGGGGGGGTGCGCTTTTTGGCGTCTAGCGTCGCCACGGTAACGCTTTTGAAAGAGAAAAGTAATGCGCGTAGTCACAGGATGGAGACGCACAGTTTGATGTATAACACACCTGGGTGCACGTTACAGTTCGGGCCGTATTAACTGCCGAAGGAATGGCATAAATTTAGCCAAAATGACACGATTCATTCAAAATGTTCAAAATGGCCGACTTCCTGTTCGGTTTCGGCCATGGCGCCAAGAGACTTTTCTTTAAGTTGGGCCATGATACAGGTGTGTACCAATTTTCGTGCATGTACGTCAAACCGTATTGTGGGGCTTGAGGCACAAAGTTTTCTAGGGGGCGCTGTTGAGCCATTTTGCCACGCCCATTGATGTAAACCATTAAATATCAAATTTATCACCAGGCCTGGCTTGCGTGCAAAATTTGGTGACTTTTTGGGCACGTTTAGGGGGGCAAAAAGGCCTTCCTTTTGTCAGAAGAATAATAAAAATTCCTACAGATACAATAGGGCCTTCACACTGTAAGTGCTCGGGCCCTAATAAGACAAATATTCTTGTTAAGATTTTGAGTTTTTGCACCTGAGTTCTCCTCTTTTTGGGGCTTACTTCTGTAAGATAGCTCATGAGGTTAAGCAACCACTTCATTTCCAGCTCTGGTAATCGTGGGCGCCAGTTTGCGTCCGGCCGTGCACAGTTTTAGCCGTGTTCAGTTAGCACTCAGCTCTCAGAAGGGAAAATGCAATTTTTCTAGTAACTGAATATATTATTTAGCAGGAGGCCGACTGGGAGAAGGGTTTATACTTTTGCTCTGTGCGTGTCCTGTTTGCTTAACATTACAAATCATTCACTGCAGTGGTTTAAAATAAAGCCCTTGGAAAAAAAAAACCCTGTTATTCCCCCGGTCGCTGGTGCCGTCTTGTGTTGTCAGCAAGTTGCCGGCACTAATCATCTTTTTATTTGCTCTGTCAGTCGACACTCCCACCACAAAATCACATGTTTTTAACAAAAACACATTTGTTTTTATTAGATCTGATAAAGAACTGATGGGGGGGGCAGGAAAGGGATGGAGACAAGAATAAGAGATGGACTGGGGAAAACAGAAGTCAGAGAGGACGAGGCGATGACACGAAAAAAAGGGAGAGGAGTTGAGAGAGCCAGATGATGAGGGGGCCGGACAGGAGGAGAGGAAACAAGGGAAATACTTTAGTGCTCTTATCTTGATCAGACGGGCGTGGCTGAATGAAAGTGGTGAAAGGGAGTGAATGTAAGGAAAGAAGTGTGAGTTTGCGGCTGTTGTTGCTGCTGACGCTGGACGTATGAAAGTGCAGCTCTTTTTAAAAACAGGTCACCAAGCACTTTTGTTACACTGGAAAAAAACAGAGCAAGGGTCAGAGGACACGATGGCTTCTCTGGAAGAATCTAGCTTTTCAAGCATTACAAGCATTTTCAAAGCATTACAAACTGTAACATACAACGGAGTATTAGGGCCAAACTAAGGCAAAGAAATTGGAAATTACGAGAATAAAGTCATAAAATTACGAGAATAAAGTCGTAAAATTACGAGAATAAAGTCGTAATATTACGACTTTATTCTCGCAACAATATGACTTTAATCTTGTAATTTTACGACTTTATTCTCGTAATATTACGACTTTATTCTCGCAACATTAGGCTATGACTTTATTCTCATAATATTAGGACTTTATTTTCGTAATATTAGGACTTTATTCTCGTAATATTACGACTTTATTCTCGCAACATTAGGCTATGACTTTATTCTCGTAATATTACGACTTTATTCTCATAATTTTACGACTTTATTCTCGCAACATTAGGCTTTGACTTTATTCTCGTAATATTACGACTTTATTTTCGTAATATCAGGACTTTATTCTTGTAATATTACGACTTTATTCTCGTAATTTTAAATTTTTTTTGTCTTAGTTTGGCCCTAATACTCCGTCGTAGTAACAATAGGGCAAACGCACAGCATTGTTTTGTATTTTGTGTCTTTCAAATAAAAGACCATTTTTTCCAGTCATATGTTCCTCATTCAAGGTTGTTAAAAAAAATACTGCTATAATATCATATCGTATCGTTATCGTGACCTCAATATCGTGTACCGTATCGTGAGATTAGTGTATCGTTACACCCCTAGTATTGGGCGAGAATAAGATAAAAGGAATATCCCAGCATGCATCTCTGTTCTATCTGAAGATGCAAACTGATGCAGCTCTTCTCCTCATTTTGCTTCTGCTGACAGCAGTTTGTTCCTCGAACCTTACGTAAGACGCAACGATGCATTACAAGCATCCTGGGTTCCAAAATATTAAAGCATTTGAAACATAAATAATCAAAGTTCAAACATGCCTCTCGGGAATATAATGGAACTAACAGAGCAGTGCAAATATTGGTCAGGCCTTTGAGTTAATGTCACAGTTTTGGAGTTTAGTTCCCTGTTTTTTAGTTCCCTGTTTTTTTTTTTAAACCCAATGTCCTTGTGTTTAAGTTTTATCTTGACTTCGCCGAGGAGTTTCTGCCAGTTATTACTGGGGGAAGTCGAAATGTCGAGAAAAAAGTTGAAATGTTGTGAATAAAGTCGAAATGTTGAGAAAAAAGTCGAAATGTCGATGTGGCAGGGTGGAGGAGCTGCAGCCACAAAGGCTGACGGGCCACACCTGTGTCCCGTCAGCCTGAGTGGCTGCAGCTCCTCCACCCTGCCACAGTCGAGAAAAAAGTCGAAATGCCGAGAAAAAAGTCGAAATGTCGAGATTAAAAAGGAAAGGAAAAGAAAGAAAAAAAGAAAAAAAGAAAAAAAAGAAAAAAGAAGAAAAAAGGGGAAAACAGGAAAAAAAAGAGAATATTAAAGCATTTGAAACATAAATAATCAAAGTTCAAACATGCCTCTGGGGAATATAATGGAACTAACAGAGCAGAGCACATATTTGTCAGGCCTTTGAGTTAATGTCACAGTTTTGGAGTTAAGTTCCCTATTTTATTTTGAAACCCAATGTCCTTGTGTTTAAGTTTTATCTTGACTTCGCCGAGGAGGTTCCGCCCCAGCCCGTCTCTGTTTCCTTGCCTGCGCCTCCTCCAGCACCTCGGCCCCTGTACTGCCAAGGTCTCTGGTCGCAACTTAAGCTGCTTTCGTCAACGAAAATTATGACTAAATATCGTGGCCAACGAACCTTTATCACCTGAGGAAAAACGAGACGAGACGCAACGAAAATGCTGGTCATGTGACGATAACGATAATTAGATAAAATAATGCAATATCGTAGAGCAGGGATTGTCAAGCGGTGGTCCGCGGCCCTCTGGTGGTCCGTGATCACCAAGCACTTTTGTTACACTGGAAAAAACAGAGCAAGGGTCAGAGGACACGTCGGGTTCTCTGGAAGAATCTAGCTTTTCAGTTATAACCTCATTGCAGTTAAAAGGAGGAGGAAACCATTTCATCCACTGGTGGAATATGATTTCAGATCTCTTTTTAAACCATATTTAGATCTAATTTGCTGAAGAGCGGTCACTGCACATCATTCACAGAGCCGTACCAAATTCTTTCATTGCATTAAATGAAATCGCCACATACATCCTCTCTAGTACATAGTACTCGACTTTGTAAAAAAAGAAATCAGGGGGGGATGATGGATTTTATCATATGGGGACAGATAATTTGAGCTGATTACAAATAATATAATATATTACAAATAATAGCACTGACCAAAACACCTGCAGAAATACTGCAGGAATGACATAGCAGCAGTTAAATGCAGCCTTCTGTAAGCTTTAAATATCCACTGGGCTTACATCAAATACATCAAAACACAACAATAAAAAACACTTTTCTGAACTTATCAATATGACTCTGTCCTTCACAGGATAAGTAAATGGATCACTGCAAAAACTCACAATCTTAAAAATTCAATTCAATTCAATTCAATTTTATTGATATAGCGTCTAATACAACAAAAGTTGTCTCTAGACGCTTTCCAGAGATCCATACCCAGAATATGACTCCCGAGCAATTATTACATAAACAATGGCAGGTAAAAATTCCACTAGTGGGAGAAAAACCTTAAGCCAAACAGTGGCAAGAAAAACTCCCCTTTAGGAGGGAAGAAACCTTGAGCAGGACCTGGTTCATAAGGGGGGACCCTCCTGCCGAGGGCCAGACTGGGGGTCGGAGACGTCAACAGCACAGCAGGCAGGTGGAAGCAGCAGCGGGATGACCGGGGGTGGGGACCGCAGGCCAGCATGCAGCTCCCGAAGCTCCGGCCCAATCATCAAGTCCCAGGTTGGGGTGCAAGGTCGGGGAAAGGTTGAGAAGGGGCAGGGCCAGGGAGAGGAGTCTTGAGGGACGAACCTTCTCCCCCGCCCAAAAGGGGCCGTTACCCTGCCCGCCTCACTCCCACACTGCAGGATCCGGTGTTTTGCATTCAGAGATGCTCTTCGCCACCGGCAGAGGATGCTGCAACATGGACAAAAGAGAGAAAAGGGAGGAGAAGGGGGGGCCAGCACAAGAAACTACAGGAGCGACTCTAACACACTAGAGTTTACACTACCTAGAGATTTACCAACACCAGCTAGAGGTTTACTAAACACTAACTATAGGCTTTACTAAACAGAAAGGTTTTAAGTTTAGTTTTAAAAGTGGAGGTGGTGTCAGCCTCCTTAACCCAGATTGGAAGTTGGTTCCTTAGTAGTGGTGCCTGATAGCAGAACGCCCGCCCTCCAAATCTACATTTAGATACTCTAGGAACTACGAGTAAACCTGCACTCTGAGAACGGAGAGCTCTGCCAGGAACATAAGGCACTATCAGGTCTTGCAAATAATGCGGAGCTAAGCCGTTTTGGGCTTTATATGCAAGTAATAAAATTTT